>NC_060130.1:859261379-859564410 GCF_021461395.2 Schistocerca americana | reverse complement strand
AACACGCTTTCACTAATTACTCTAGAAAAACGACATAAAGTCACATTATTTCGTTGTTTTTATTATTGCTGGTTAATGGGGAAGTTTTGGATCTTATGGTTTTGCTTCGATTTTTAAGAGTAGGGGACGGTGCAGCTTGATATGCTTTCAAGATTGTCATCTCTAGCCGGCCCTGTAATAGAAGTTTAATAAACTTCCGTATTCCATTTTGAAATTACAAAAATTTGTCTGGAAACTAAGCTGCGGAAGTTAAGTTGCGAAACCATGTTTCAGTGCTTCATGGTAATATACCCAGGAAAAATTATTCTATAGAAATTTAAAAGCGTTGCAGTCCAGAAAATCTTATTGATTATATACTTAATCGTCTACCCGTTACGTTATAGTTCTACTACATAACAATAACCATCAAGTGAAATCAAAATGAGCAGAAATATTACCAGAAAGCAGTTACAAGTTAAATACATTTTGCAATAGAAGCTATTGGTAACTAACACAAATTTCCATTTTCAAGACAGGTAAAACCGTTAAGATACTAAAGCAATAAGGTTCATTTCCAGGTATAATATCCCTGATCGTATATGATCTGTTTCAGGGTACAAGATGACTCACCACTGACAGATTATGACTCGACTGTCCGCATGTTATATACATTATTCCAAAAATGTGGTGGATTTTACACATCATAAACATCGGTAATAAGATAATTAAGAGTATATTCCGGATAATTTTAATATATTGTCTGGAACGCGAATTATTTACAAATCCTGGACGAAACACACTCTCATGCTTAACATCAGAATTGTAGAAAATGGCGGAAACTACTTATGTCAGTCCACATCGCAAATTTCGTCAGGTGATTCTACAATTAATTACTAGGATGAAGTGTCGACCAAAACATAAAGTCTTCCTAGGTACACTATCCTGTAGGTGGAACACTCTCCCTCACATACTCGAAACATCTGCATCCAGCGATATGATTCGCTTTGAAATATTCCCGCCAAAAGGGACATTTGGAACCTTTCATTATACGATATAACGTCGACAAGAAACACTTCTCCTTCAGACAGACGTTGAAACTATCTTTCCAACGAGACGTAGACATCTCCAGCCCATTGTTCCACATGATAGATCTTCACACTGGACCTGAAGCGCAAGCATGATTCGTACCAACTGCGCAACGAGTTTTACTGTACTGATCAAAACATTCTCTTTAAAATAAGACGGAAGTCTTATGGAATTAAATGATGTAGTTCGTAAACAACTCACTTAATGTGCAAAAAAAATAATAAAGTGTGCTATATTCTTTATTAATTGTAGAAAGGGCAGGCTATAGTGACTGGGTTACAGTCATTAAATACGTTCGTAAATTTCACACGTTGGCTCTCCTTGTAACGTCCCCTTAGAAAAATTTATGAATGAAAAAATGGTTCAAATGGCTCTGATCACTATGGGACTTAACATCTGTGGTCATCAGTCCCCTAGAACTTAGAACTACTTAAACCTAACTAACCTAAGGACATCACACACATCCATGCCCGAGGCAGGAGTCGAACCTGCGTCCGTAGCAGTCGCGCGGTTCCGGACTGAGCGCCTACAACCGCTAGACCACCGCGGCCGGCGTTTATGAATGACTGTGCTTAAACTGACACACAATATTTTTAGGGCAACACAATCTGACTTTTAATAATCCCTAAAAAGGAATGGCCCTGACTAACAATAACCTATACCTTTCATGAATCACTTACCTCACAAAAATCTTCGTTACTCAAATTACTGCAATACAGCGAGCGCCAATACTGCCAGCTAAATAAAAGATTGTAACTACTGAAGGCACTAACTACTGATAGGCATAGTTGGCAAATGAAAGATTTTGATAAAAAACAAACAATGTATTTACATTAACACTGTTCAAAAGTCATAATATATCAGTTCATGACATCCAGTCTTATAAATTTACTGTCTCTGATTGACACACTTCCAGATCATCCGCTCTCAAAACTCCGCCATCTCTCTCCCCACATCCACCACTGCTGGAAGCTCACCTCCAACTGCGCAACGCTACGCGCTGTTAACAGCCAACAACCCAACACTACAATAGCCAGCAACAATGCAAACCAGCGACAGACTGCACACAGCACAGCCAGTGATTTTCATACAGGGCGCTACGTGGCGTTACCAATAAAAAAACCTAAAAAACCTTCTTACATCCTATTTCCTAAACTATTTATATCAATTTCTATTTAATACGTAACAGCAAGGAATAGGTCTGGTAGGACTGGAGATTTATAATCAATCTCATTAGACACGCAGTAAATAATAAAGTGAATATGATGTATGTAAAATAATTATTGATTGTTTTTCTATAAATGCCTTCCGCCTTCATAGTAAAGAAATCAGGAAGCAGCATAATACGTTCTATATATCAAAGAGTACAATTATGTTTATAATGTAGTTAAGAACGCACATTTCTTCGTATCTACATAATAAATATATAGTTGACGTAGCATCTGAGCAAGAATGGTGGCAAGTATTAACATTCTTAAGAAGTGCAGTAAGAATAATGACGTACTGGATAACAAAGATTAAATATGTTTAGTATGTATGTTGATAAGAATCAGAAGTGCAATATAGATTCATCAAGCAGTATCTTAAACAACTTAGTTAATTCAGTGCGTATTATTACTACACAAATCACAGTGTTGAAGTACTTCGTTAGTTTTCGTTCCGTAAAGTCGTGTAGAAAAAGTTATGCTCACACTCACACTCAAAAGAGAAAGCTGATTCCGATGATAATATTTGGTTGGTGCATAATTTCGTAGGGTTTTTGTTTCGTTTGTAGGTATTCCGGTTGAAATTACTTCATTTATCGATTGTCATTTATTATTTGTAGTTCACTGCTGCTGTTTGGGTTTACATGTTGTCATTTTCTCATTTGGAGATAGTGAAGATTTTGACGTTAGAAAATAAAGTCGAAAAGGACAGATGGAAACATTTCCAGTATATTCTTCTGTTTGAGTTCAGTACATCGTGGATGGCCCCATGTGCGCCTCTGTATCGGTACTAGTAACGAGAAATGGCGTCTTTATACCAAAATATGGAAAATAAAGGAATGGTTGAGCCCAAACAAAGCAGTCACTCTTCATACAAGGACCTACGCGCATCCACAAAAGATAATATTATGCATCTGGCGGAAGAGCGAAGGCATAGTGTACTACGAATTGCTTCCCAGAGGTGTAACCACCACTGCTGACATTTAATGTCAACAACAGAGACGTCTTGTAGACACAGTCCAAGAACAACGACCAGGAATACCCGCATGAGGTGATGCTACTCCACGATAACGCCCGCCCGCTTTCTGCTAGACGGACAAACAATACTGTACTGGAGATAGGTTGGGAAGTTGTTCCGTACCCACCTTATTCTCCTCATCTTCCGCCTTCAGATTTTCACCTTTTCTGCTCTTTATCGAACATCTTCCCAGGAACATCCTTCCCGGATGAAACGCTCTGAACATTACTAGACGAGCTCTTCTCCTTATAATCACTTAATTCCTACAATGGCGGAATCTGAAAGTTACCCCACCGTTGGCAGACTATTGTAAATAGTGAAGGGAATACGTTATTAATGAGTAAAGTGTCTGTTACGTGTACTTGTTGAGTTTATTATTAAACATGTGGAAAAAGAACTTATACACCAACCCGATATGAAGTAAAAACAATGGTAACCTGTAATGAGTCTGGTAATTTCATTTCAGTGTAACAGTGCTCATATTCTCTTACGAAATGTCTTTAAATTATAAATTGTAATTCAGAAGAAATGATTACACCCGTTCTTACATTACCTTATAAATTACCTACATACGATTAAGACTTATTTTAGCTTATAAACATGTGAAAAATGCCTGTGCCAATCTATATTTTAAAGCATGCTGAAAAAGGTTCTGCTGGAGTACTCCTTTAGTAGATAAAGGAAATTTTATGTTGAAGCTTGTAGTTTGTGTAGCACTAAGAGGTCCGGAATGGTTAGACCACTGGGAGAGTCAGGCCAGTGGCATATATCACATATGCGCTACTAGGCAGCAGCTCCCACTGCTTGGGAGGAAGCTCTTTTGTGGATGAACGTATGTCTGAAGTGTTGGAGCTATTTTCTTGTTATTTCTGGAGAAAAATCACATTCTCTGTTTTGGTAAGCCTAGAAGTTTTATCGTGTAGTTGCGTAAGTTTAGTATTTAGGCTTTGTCTGCATAATATCAGTGCAGTTTTCTATTGCGAGCACGACCAATGTGAAGGCATGAAACTAACCTAAAATGGGGACACAGTTCATTGCCTGCCGATAGAAGTGGGGATGGTCCATCTCCACCGGAGAGTCGGAAGAGATGAACCATTGCTGTCTAAATGAGAGGGATCACGAGTTTTAATGTGGTAGAAATGGACCACAATTAAATATAACTTAGATAACCAAGGAAATTTAATAAAAGTTTTGAAAAGGGATTGAATGACACGTACTTTTCCTAGTTCGTATTTTTATGTTTGAGAAAAGTGCCAACCAATTACGAAAGGACTAGGTTTAGTGGTAGAGACAAATGGACGGAAGATGGGTTGCTGAAGGCCATAAATGCTGTGGAGGCCAATATCTTGAGCGCCAGTGCTGCAGCTAAAGCTTTCTGTGTACATAAAACCACGCTAGTAAAAAACTGTTGTAAAAAATGAAAAAAACTGTTCTGAGGATAATAGGGGACCTCATCCTTTACTGCGGAATGACAATGAACGAAAGTTCAATGTTCATACTAAGAAACTGCAAGAGTGGGGTAGACAGTTCAGTAAGATGTATGGCATTTGAGTTAGGAGACATGTAAATATACCACATACTTGCAATAAACAACAAAAAATCCGGTTGAGACTGACTTGGTGCCTTTCTCAGGCGTAACCAAAAAATTCCAATAAGAAAGGCAGAGGCTGTGTCAGTCACGTGAGCCAAAGGGATCTACAAAATCACAGTAAAAGAGTATTTGAAACTTCTTCAAACTGTGATGTACGAAAACTGTTTGTTTGGCAAACCACACCACATCTACAACCTGAATGAACCGTGACTCCAGCTGAACAACAAAACTGCCACTGTTTTAGCAATCAGATGTGAATGAAATGTTACTTGAATCACATCTGGCGTGAAAGGGGAAACATCTACGTTCTGAGCTGTGTCAATGTCATAGGCAGGTTTCTTCCGCCCTTTCACAATAATGAAAGGGAAAAAGCCTGAAGCAGAATTCACGAATGGAAAGTCGCCTGGAGTAAGTGTATGAATGTACTTGATGGACACACATGTTTGGAAACATTAGAGTTTACAGAAGAACAAGAGCTTATTTTAGTGAGTCTACCAAAATTTCACTGGCTGCAGCCCCCTGAATCACCCAATTTTGAAATCAATGGTAAGATCTTATAACAATGCCCGCTATATTTACATGATGTATAATGTAGCCACGAAAATTATCCATCTTCATTTTGGAAAATTACTCAACTCAGAGGGGGCTAAATCAGCCAACTTTGAAAATGGTACTAGTGGCGTCGATACATGTGTCACACGGTGGCCAACCAACCACTTTAAAACTGATGAAAACATCTAGTGATCCCATGCAAATAAGAAGAGCAGAATTATCAATAAAAGTCATATTCCTTCACTGACACAACTTCAGACAGCACTCCTACAGAACCTTAAGTTTTCTATATTACCAAAACTGACTACTCTTAAGCCAACACCTGCACAACTTTAGGAAGAAATATCTTCTGTTCCTTCTGGTAGTAAAACCACGAGTATTAAGATGAAGATAAAAAACTGTATCAATAGAGCCAAACTCTTCTGCAGGTACTGAAACTGTCAAGGAAAAACGAGATGAGAAATTAAAGTAAAGAGAGAAAGGAGACAAAGAAGATCACCAAAGCAAAATATTAGTGATGATAAAAGCAGACCGAAGAAACTAAAAAAGAAAAATAGTGCAAATAATTTACCTCATTCTTCAGATGGAGAAATCTACAACATTCCAGACATTGCAGATGTTTACGAAGACAGCTTTGATAAATGGCATGAACGTTAATGGCTGCTTGTGTTAAACACATTACTAAATTAATAAAAAAGACGATTGGATTCAGTGCGTTTCCTGTTCACGATGGTCTCGTAACTGTTGTATAAAATTTACTAATGAGTGTAATTGCTGTGGTAAGAGACAGATAGGCTAAAGTATGAGGAAACCAAGAACTCATTAGAAAAGGAAGTGTCTAGTCAAGCTTTATAATGAACTGGTAAAGCTGTTTTGGACTAAATTCTTTAACAGTATTATTCCTTAGTCATAGAACATATTCCCAATAAAAATATGTCATTTTAATTAACTATTATCTTCATGTATAATCATTTTATGTAGCCAGTCTCTCCGAGTACACTGGTCCACCTCACGTACACGTTTATGGGTGAGATGAACTATTTATAAACATTAACATTTAATCATCTCTCTTGTACTTTAAGGGCAGTATTACAGTAATATAATAAACTTAATTTTGTATGACACTCTATACGAACATGCTGCCGGAAGATAAACGAAAGTTAAGAAATACACAATTTTATGCTGAAGGTGAAAAGTGACCCAACTCTCCAGGACTTACCCTGAGCACTTGTAATTCATCCAGTCACTGTATTTGAATAAATGTTGATGGAATACAGGCGTAAGTAACAAAACAAACAGAACGTGAGTCAATAGTGGCCGGTGTGATTTGTAACCGCTAGATCCCACTGTATTGCACCTCCTTTGAATGCGTAACTCAAGAGCTTCTTGGTCATGAATGTTTCACACGAACAAGGCTAAACTGATTTGGATTGCATTCTGAACGTTAATGGATGGGTCAGTCTTTGAGACAAATGATTCAACACGCGACAGGTGGGTGACGTATTCAGTGTGACCCTCGGTCTCAGAGACTTTCAAGCAGATAACACTCCGAAGGCAAGTGGGAAATTTAGTTTTTACAAGTCGACAATATTAGACATAGTGCTAGTGAGCAATGGCGGAGGAAATGTTGAAAAATGTAATAGTTGAGTTAGAAAAACGCGGCAGTCATCAGAAACTAGACCATTTTTACAACATAATTACTGGCACATCGTTCTGGTCTATGCATTTCCAACTTCAAGAGTTACCGGTTCTTCAAGACAAATAATAAACAGAAATGTTGCGAAATGAATATCAACCAAATGAAAGTAGCTGCGCTGACAAATTATGTGGCAAGATATACAGTTCAGGGGTAACTATTGAATGGCATCCCAACATTGCAAAATCATTCAGGCAGATATTAGACGGTAATAGCTAGTAAACATAAACAATTAACATATATCATCTAAAAGAAATACACACGAAACACGAAAATAATAGCATGTTTCTGGTGTTGTGTACCTGGTGCATGTAGTATAGCACCGTAAATATATTCTCGTACTTTTTCATTGTATTAATTAGTCAGGCACCTTGTATGTAGTAGTATGTAGAGGAAGATAACATTCTAATATCATTATTACAACGCTAAGTGAAGAATTCTTAAGGATAAAATAAGTCTGATGCACCAAATGGTTTTCATGTCTTACTTGTATATTACTTGTAAATGTGTAATATTAACTATAGAAAGTCACAAAAACAATTAACAGTCTTCTATAAGAATGTGGTAAGAAAGTCTGTGCAGTTCAAGACACCACTTTATGCTTCGTCCGAACTTACATCCAATGCAGTATTTCGATTTATTCTGGCATTAACAACGTACGCATTCGAATGTACTGGTTAACTTAGATTAACAATTATGAACACTTGAAATTATGCATTTAACCTGATCTCCACATTTTAATTATACTACAGTACTCCCAAAAAATATAAAGTAAATGGTTTTTGCTTATTTTTAATGCTAAGTAACCTACAATTCTCTCACCAAGAGAAACATAAAACTGTAAAGCGAGAAATATACCGATTTGTCTCCCCTCTTGCTCAATGTCATTACCACCTTTTTATACGCTTAATGTAGCAATGTTCTGTTATTTATTTGTTTCTATAGTATATTTATGTTCACTTATTTGTCCTGTTGTTTTCCCTTCTTGTGTGCTGTACACATTCTTTTTTATTGTTTAATTAGATTGTTTCCTCGCAGAATCAAATTCTACGAATTAAACGTATCCAGCAACATTGGTTGTAGAGAGAATGTGAATGCTCGTAAATTGTAGGAAAAAAGTATCACGGTGGTTACGATTTTGCACTTTGTAACATTACGTGTACATTGGTGAGCTAATGGGCCGCTTTGAATTGGCACAAGAAGGGCTGAAGTTGTCGTATGGCTGAGCGCTAGCAGGCTGATGTCTCAGGGCGCGCCGCGGCTACGTGACCGCTACGAGCGAGTCCAGGTACAAAGACTAGGAGCGTCGCCGGAAATTGGGAAAATTCCGAGTAAGTTAAGGGTCTTTGAGATTCGACAGTAACTCACAGTCAAATATTAGTGGAAAACTAAATGCATCTGCAATGGCAGAAAAATGAAGCACATCCAGTGACACAACAATATGTCAATATCTTTAAAATGGCAGAAGCCAGTATTTCACAGTAAATTAACATTTTCACAATGAACATCTGAATTAACAACTTCAATCGCGATTCATACAAACGCTATCTCAGAAAGCAACGTTTCAAGATAGCTTCAAATGTTCAAATGTGTGTGAAACTTTATGGGACTTAACTGCTAAGGTCATCAGTCCCTAAACTTACACACTACTTAACCTAAATTATTCTAAGGACAAACAGACACACCCATGCCCGAGGGAGGACTCAAACCTCCGCCCGGACGAGCCGCACAGTACACGACTGCAGCGCCCAAGACCGCTCGGCTACTCCCGTGCGGCTCAAGATAGCTATTATCCCTGAATGCCACTCATCTGGATCTACACTCACGCTCATAAATAAAGGATAATTGCAGAATGTGGTGCCACACAACGTGGCACTACACAAAATTGGCGTTAATAGCAAAGGCACATAGGGAACACACACGACACAGACCTGTAAGTCCATGGTATTGGTGATAAGTTGAGAAAACCGTCCCGAACACGTGTGCTACAAAAGGCCACTGTTTCCTGCGCATGTACCCCGACGTCAATATGGGATGTGATCACCATGCACACGTACACAGGCCGCACAACGGGTTGGCATACACTGGATCAGGGGGTCAGGCAGCTGCCTTCCATTCTGGCACCAGTGCCTGTCGGAGTTCCTGAAGTGTCGTAGGGGTTTGAAGACGTGCAGCGATACGTCGATCGAGAGCATCCCAGATGTGATCGATGGAGTTTAGGTCTGGAGAACAGGCAGGCCATTACATCTTCTGTTTCAGGGTACTCCTCCAAGATGGCAGCTCGGTGGGGTCGTACGTTATCATACATCAGGAGGAAGGGAGGAAGGTGAGACCGACTGCACCCATGAAAAGGCGGACATACTGGTGCAAAATGGCGTCCCGATACACCTGACCTGTTACAGTTCCTCTGTCGAAGACATGTAGGGGTTTACGTGCACCCATCAAAATCACACCCCACACCATCAAACCACGACATCCAAGGACATTAAGGAGTTGTTATCTGGTTCCTGGCTCACACCAGATGAAAAGCGAGCGAGAATCACTGTTCAGACTATACCTGGACACGGCCGTGAACATAACCTGGGACCACTGTTCTTATTACCATGTACTGTGTTCTTGATACCAGGTTTTACGGGCTCTCCTGTGACCAGGGGTCAGTGGAATGCCCCTTGCAGGTCTCCGGGCGAATAAACCATGTCTGTTCAGTCGTCTGTAGACTGTGTGTCTGGAGACAACTGTTCCAGTGGTTGCGGTAAGGTCCCGAGCAAGGCTACCTGCAGTACTCTGTGGCCGTTTGTGGGCACTGATGGTGAGATATCGGTCTTCTTGTGGTGTTGTACACCGTGGACGTCCCATGCTGTAGCGTCTGGACACGTTTCCTGTGTGCTGGAATCGTTGCCATAATCTTGAGATCACACTTTGTGGCACACGGAGGGCCCGTGCTACGTCCTGCTGTGTTTGACCAACCTCCAGTCGCCCTAGTATTCTACCCCTCATAACGTCATCAATATGGGTTCTTTGAGCACAATCACCGTTTACCACTTCTGAGAAAGTCTGCACACTTACTCGCTGCACCGTACTCTGATATACACCAACACACCTCTGCGTATGAGGACTACTGCCGGCGCCACCGTGCGACGACCGCAGATCAAATACATCGCATGGTCATACACCGAGGTGATTTAAACTCGCAATCCGCCCACCAGATCGTTGAATCACCATGTATCAGCATTATCCTTAATTTAAAAACATGAGTGTATTTTGTATATTAACTTATGACGCCGTTTATAACTTTTTTGTTACACAGATGTTTGTCAGAACATCGTATCTGTCCCAATTACATAGTAAGTGGTCATAGCATCAATACCTCATATTGTCATACTTGTGCAGATATTTGATGAACAGTTTACTATTTTGCCAGTAACTTTATTTAGATGTTGATTGCAAGTGCTATTAAGAATTTGAGCTAATTTATATGTGGCTAGTCGTATGTGTTAATGGACACCACGATTGGAAAGAGAAACAAAAGACGCTTCTGTCAAGAAGGCATAAATAGTTATTCAAATAATATTTCACGACACTTTGCTGTGATTTAATGTGAGTGCACTTGCGGAAGAATGCTGGCATATTTACTTTTTGACGAATTTTTAGTTACAGTCATTGGAAAGAATCTAAGTGTGACAGAATGTTTATAACGTCTCTTTATTTAAATATTGTTGTAATACATTAGCCTAGTCCAGGAAGCGGTTGAGATGAGTCAAATCACGTTTTTAGTGCCCAAGAACGACTTTTTTTGCGTGGGGATGGCCTTCAGCCAATGCAAAAGCGGACAGTAGAGGAACACCATGGGCGCCAAACGGAGACGGCAACTCTTGGAGTAAAGATCTTGAGGGAGTGATTCTGTATATTTTTATGTGAGTTCTTGAAGGAGCCAGACCTGACATTCCTGTGGTAACGAGTGGTATTCGATTTTGGAAGTGATTGATTAAGGGCAGTGAATGGCCGCTAGCATATTTTAACTTCCGAAGGATCTTATACTTCGCGAGGTAAGAACACAATTGGTTTACTCGTGTGAACAGCTGCCTAGAAGAGTAGCTACTCAGCAGCAATAATCTACCTATAGCGTCGCAACTTGGAAGGCACGGTTCAGTAAGAATTAATGACAGGCGCGATTTCTATTTCACAAAAAGTAGCTACCACCAATATGAAAGAGTGTTCAACATTTTATCTCGCTTCAACGAATTTAGTTAATTATTTACAATTTTAGGTAAAGATAACTAAGGTTATGTCAATGATCACAATTATAAATGTGTTTGCAGACATTGGTATCTTTATGGATCAATGTTTTCCTCAACTACATCGTGTGAGGAAGTCTGTGCTTTTAGTTTGGATCATTTGTGTAGGGGTTATTAGGAAGTCCGACAGTAAACTTTCAGTTTAAATTGTTATTCAGTGTTTTAGTGCCAAATACGTACTGTATCCTATGCATATCCGAAACTGCAGGAAACCTCTTAATTAGCTGGAAGATTCTCGTGAATTTTCGAGGTAACGCTTAGTGAATACTGCAGTGACGGCATTAACAGTCCGATGGTTGATTCTTTCTAAACTTTATCCATGTCTAATGATTTCGCTGTAGATTGAAAAACACGTATACACACTATTAATGCTCCGACACTAACTGTAAGAACGACTAACACAAACTTTAGAATTCTAATGTTGTTCTCGGATGCCGATTCAGTATCTTGCTGTTGGAAACGGATATTATATGAGTTTCCTAGGTAGAATATACTACATCATAGTGGTGTAGGACTCTTTAACACGCGCCTCCAGCTTTATGCAAGAGATTAATATCGTGGCATACCAAATGACAACCACATCTGAGATTAGGAAACAGTCTTAACGTTACATGCCTATGGCGTGCTCCAGGTATAAATTCGAAATTATTGTCTTATTAAAGTGGCAATCAATAGCGTGAACCACTACTCTAACGAAAGTCTGCACTGACGCATCACTAACCGTTCTACTATACCAAAATGACTTCGCCAGAAATCGTTTTGTGCATACGTTACTCTGATTCCAGTACTACTCCAAAAGGAAAATTTCACGTCCATTAATTATTATTTGGTTTCAGATTTCGTAAGTTGCCGGAGGTGACAGTTCTAGGTACGAGTACGAGGAAACTCAGTTTTTAGAACATGATCCCACTGGTGATACTCGTTGAAGTCTATAGCATTACTCCTGCTGTTTTACACATACAGTGTTGGATGTGTGAGGTATTATGGTCTCAAAATATATTACACATATAATAATCACGAATATAGATCTTTGAATGTACAATAACAGTTTTAACATACTGATTAAAGAAACGCTTGTGGCTTGAAGAGACGTGCAGATTTCAATAAACACTCTAAGTGTTTTTTTTGAAGTTGGAGCAATATGTATGATTGTGGCAGGAGGTTCTATAATGACTGTAAAATACCAACCAGTAATACACTTCAAGTATATTACGCAGACATATACAGGTAATAAAAATGATACAGTGGAATATTTTAATTTTCAGTGTCAGTGGAGTACGTGCCATGATTTTGAAATTCCCTTATCTGATTGAATAATTTCCGTTATTTGAGCGTATAAGCACCAGTACTACATGAGTCAGCAAAACTTTTAACCTCCTTTCTTCAAGCACGTTTTACATCAAGAACAGCCCCAGGCAACATTTGAGGTGGCGATGCCGCGACATTAGGCTTGCATAGGGAAATATTACGTCAGAGGCGATCTAGTTGGAACAATTCACATTTGTATACAAAAAGAAATTTTTGGAGAAATTTGTTTATTTTAAAAAATGTCGCAGTGTTGTGGTATAATGCGCTTTTCACATAACTTTTTACGGTTGGGCTCCATGAAGAATGTTCGAAAATAAGTTACCTGTAATGTTTATCATGCCAATGGTTTCGTTACTTGTTTCATACACGGATTGAAAGTAATTATTGGGAGTGCTGCTCGAAGGACATCAAATTCGAGACGTGTGGTTTATTTTTTAAGTAACTGCCGCTTTAAATTATGGCTAGGGCCGCCCTACGGCCACCAGTCTGCAGATGCACGCTGTGTACTTGCATATATTGCCTAGATGCAGACACCACAACGGAAATATTGCAGGGTGTCTAATTACATACCTTTCAGCCGTCTACTTTCCAACTCCATTTTATTTGGCAACCAGTTTCACCGTTTCACTACTCCACATTCAGACCCTGACCGACGTGTAGGAAGATTCTACCTCGGTTGTTATCAAAATAGGGGCCAGCAAAACTGGAACTAATAAATTTCTGCAACAACGATCACTTCAACCGTCATCTGCCTACTGTAGATGATTATATAACGGCCGGCAGATGACAGTTGAAGAGATCGCTATTGCACAGATCTACTGATAACAATATTGCTTGCACCAGTTTGATTACGACCGAGGTAGAATCTTCCTACAAGTCGGTCAAGGGCCTGAAGATGGCGTAGCAAAACACTGAAACTGGTTGCCACATAAAATAAAGCTAGAAACTAGACGGCTGAAAGGTATATAATTTGACATCATGTATCGAACTGCCGAGTTCCGCAACCATCTCTAAAAAGATGAACATACGGAGACGGAAGTATTGATCCATATTTACGTTTCTTTGTATATTTTTAAATGCATTAATAAACTAAATGAACCTAGTTTGAATTACGTGCTGTGATTCCTTTTGTGCCGGCCGCAGTGGGCGAGCTATTCTAGGCGCTTCAGTCTCGACGCGCGCGACCGCTACCGCAGCAGATTCGAATCCTGCCTCGGGCAAGGATGTGTGTGATGTCCTTAGGTTAGTTAGGTTTAAGTAGTTCTAAGTTCTAGGGGACTAATGACCTCAGATGTTAAGTCCCATAGTGCTCAGAGCCATTTGACTCATTTTGATTCCGTTTGTATGTGAAAAAGACATAAAAGTGGATGAAATTCATCTACATGTTACTGAAGTTTACGTAAAAAGAGCATGGGTGATGTAATGGTAAGAAAATGGATTAGGGCGCGTAAAGATAGCGCTACTAAAGTGCCTTGAGTCGTGGAAGCGTGCGACAGTCTGTCATCACTCAACCTTGGTACAGAAACTGGATGCAGAAGATCCAGAAAACGTGCACTTAACAATTGCTCTCTTATCAAAATGGTTTCCTAAGGCTACAGAGAGTATTTTTATTATATTCTTACCCAGAGCTTAAACTAAGAGAAGTAATATTTCTGCAGGGTAGCGGAAACGCTGGGTGAGGTAGACAGAACCTCTCAAGTATGCAATTAAGGTCGTTAAATTTTGAGATTATATATGAGTGGTTCATTTTGCACCAGTAGCCAAACAACAAAATGACCCTGAGCACTATGGGACTTAACATCTGAGGTCATCAGTCCCCTAGAACCTAGACCTACCTAAACCTAACTAACCTAAGCGCATCACACACATCCATGCCCGAGGCAGGATTAGAACCTGCGACCATAGCGGTCACGCGCTTCCAGACTGAAGGGCCTAGAACCGCTCGGCCACACCGGCCGACAGCCAAACAACAATCTATGAAATGGAGGCATTTAAAATAGCCAAAGAACGTGTAACTGAAACAAACAGTTTCAGCCCAAAGTCTCGTACGCACTTATTTTTTTCGAATGGATAAGGAATGTGGCTTTTGTATGTTTTGCCTCACGGTAACACAATTCTGAGACATGCTGCGAGCTCATCGAGAAATTCCAAATAAACATCATGGCATGTTCAGTCAAGTTTGTCTCATTACTTTCTGTAATATATCTCGGACCAACTTGATTAACCTCTGCATAGCCCATATCTAACTCCCAGTCGTTGTCATTTCCTCTTGCAATTGGGAAAAGAAAGAAAAAAAGTAAGGTGGCAGATTTTTATGAGAATGCAGTTGTGAAGTGGTATTTAGTTACGATAAATCCAATACTACAATCTAAGACAAAAAAAAAGAAACAACGCATCACGAAGGAATTATCCGAATGGAACGGAAATAAGTAGATGTCATATAGATGTACAGACAAACAATAAATCGGTAGATGTGATGCACAGGTACAGACAAACAAATTATTACAACTTCAGGAAAAGTGAATGTTTTATTCAAGAGAAAGAGCCTTACAAATTCAGCAAGTCAATAATACACTACTGGCCATTAAAACTGCTACACCACGAAGATGACGTGCTACAGACGCGAAATTTAACTGACAGGAAGAAGATGCTGTGATATGCAATTATTAGCTTTGCAGAGCATTCACACAAGGTTAGTGCCGGTGGCGACACTTACAACGTGCTGACATGAGGGAAGCTTCCAACCGATTTCTCATACACAACCAGCAATTGACCGTCGTTGCCTGGTGAAACGTTGCTGTGATGCCTCGTGTAAGGAGGACAAATGCGTATCATCACGTTCCCGACTTTGATAAAGGTCGGATTGTAGCCTATCGCGATTGCGGTTTATCGTATAGCAACATTACTGCTCGCGTTGGTCGAGATCCAATGGCAGTTAGCAAATTATGAAATCGGTGGGTTCAGGAGGGTAATACGGAACGCCGTGCTGGATTCCAACGGCCTCGTGTCACTATCAGTCAAGATGACAGGCATCGTATCAGCATGACTGTATCGGATCGTGCAGCCACGTCTCGATCCCTGAGTCAACAGATGGGGACGTTTGCAAGACAACAACAATCTGCCCGGACAGTTCGACGACGTTCGCAGCAGCATGGACTATCAGCCTGGAGACCATGGCTGCCGCTACCTTTGACTCTGCATCACAGACAGAAGCGCATGCGATGGTGTACTCAACGACAAACCTGGGAGCTCGAATGGCAAAACGTCATTTTTTCGGATGAATTCAGGTTCTGTTTACAGCATCATGATGGTCGCATCCGTGTTTGGCGACATCGCGGTGAACGCACATTGGAAGCGTGTTTTCGACATCGCCATACTGGCGTGTCACCCGGCGTGATAGTATGGGGTGCCATTGGTTACACGTCTCGGTCACCTCCTGTTCGCATTGACGGCACTTTGAGCAGTAGACGTTACATTTCAGATGTGTTACGACCCGTGGCTCTACCCTTCATTCGATCCCTGCGAAACCCTACATGTCAGCAGGATTATGCACGACCGCATGTTGCAGGTCCTGTACGGGCCTTTCCGGATACAGAAAATGTTCTACTGCTGCCCTGGCCAGCACTTTCTCCAGATCTCTCACCAATTGAAAACGTCTGGTCAATGGTGGCCGAGCAACTGGCTCGTCACAATACGCCAGTCGCTACTCTTGATGAACTGTGGTATCGTGTTGAAGCTGCATGGGCAGCTGTACCTGTACACGCCATCCAAGCTCTGTTTGACTTAATGCTCAGGTGTATCAAAGCCGTTATTACGGCCAGAGGTGGTTGTTCTGGGCAATGATTTCTCAGGATCTGTGCCCCCAAATTGCGTGAAAAGGTAATTACATGTCAGTTCTAGTATATTTGACCAATGAATACCCATTTATTATCTGCATTTCTTCTCGGTGTAGAAATTTTAATGGACAGTAGTGTAGTTGGTCCATCTCTGGCCCTTATTCGGTTTGTCAGCCGGAGTGGTGGTGCGGTTCTAGGCGCTACAGTCTGGAGCAGAGCGACCGTTACGGTCGCATGTTCGAATCCTGCCTCGGGCATGGATGTGTGTGATGTCCTTAGGTTAGTTAGGTTTAATTAGTTCTAAGTTCTAGGCAACTGATGACCTCAGAAGTTAAGTCGCATAGTGTTCAGAGCTATTTGAACCAATTTAGCCGTATTCGGTTTGCATTGCTTAACAGAGTTGTTGAATGGCCTCCTGAAGGATATCGAACAAATTCTGTCCAGTAGGCGAATTAAATTGTAAAAGTGCTGAAATTGTTGGCTCCAAACATTGTCAGTTGAAGAGAGAGCCAGCAGACTTGCATGCTATAGTAGGGTTTCGCAAGCACGAACCCAAGCAGCGAAAACTTTCGCCGTTTGCGGACGGCATTGTCTTGCTAAAATCTAAACCCAGGATCCCTTGCTTTCAAAGGCAACAAAATGGGGCGTAAAATATCAAATGGTTCAAATGGCTCTGAGCACTATGCGACTCAATTGCTGAGGTCATCAGTCGCCTAGAACTTAGAACTAATTAAACCTAACTAACCTAAGGACATCACACACATCCATGCCCGAGGCAGGATTCGAACCTGCGACCGTAGCGGTCGCTCGGCTCCAGACTGTAGCGCCCAGAACCGCACGGCCACTCCGGACGGCCGTAAAATATCGATAACTTGCCACTGTGCTGTAAGGGTGCTGCAGATGAGAACGAGAGGAATCCAGCTATGAAATGAAATTGCACTCCAGGCCATCTATCGTGGTTGTCGTGCCGTATGGCGGACAACTGTCACGTTGGTGTGCCACTGCTGCTTGGGGACTTAATTCGAAGCGGGGCCAATCAACGAAAACAATTCTACTCCAGTCGTTATAATTACAGGCTGAAGACGTGTCTGGTATTTTTTTGCCTTAGACTGAATAAGTGGAATTTAATTTGAAAATCAGCCGATGGCCTAGGCCCTCACGCAATATTAAATTCGTTTTTAAAAATGCACTTGTTTTTGATTATTGAAAAAATAAATGTCTCGTAATAATTGGAAATTAGCGTAGTGATAAGTAGAAACATATTCATTTGAACATGAAATTCCGAAACATTGTCAAAGGCTTCATTACTACTGAAATTAAGAGACGAATCTCGGAGGAAATTATTGAGTCATCCGTCTTTCATACCGAATTTTCTACCTTTGAGTGTGTAGTAACTATTTATTGCGATACGGAATGTGTCAAAGTGGTTCGCGAGAGCTGCGCGGTCGCGAAGGCAGACAGTGCGTATAGCGGCGGGCAGTTTGCGCGTGGCGCACGCAACATCGATCCTCAACGGCCGCCGCTGTGTTCTGGCGCTCGCCGACTTCCGGCGACATAGACAGAACCCGCGCCCGAGCGCCGCCTCCACGCATGAGCGATGGTGGCGACAGACTTGGGGATGCCGCTGTTGCTGTCGCCAAGGCACTGAGGCGACACAAACCGGCGGGAAACAAATTCTGCTTTCGATATTTATGTACGTGGGCTGTTGTAATATCTATTTCACAATGTCGAAAAGTAAAACGCAGTACGTGCTATGAGTACGTCACAAAGTAAAATGCGAATACTTGCACTGCAGCTCCACACACAATAAAAATGAAGAATGAGAATCGTAAGTTAAATTGCTGTTGAATAAAATCAGCAAGGAACCAGGATAAAGACAGTGAATGATGCATTGAGGATAACATTAAATATTTTGTAAATAGATTTCTATTATTATCATTCTGATGAGGCTGTCCTCGATGGTGAGTGTTCATCGGAGGAGAGGGCATTATCTGGAGTGCCCTAGGGAAGTGTGGTAGGTCCACCGTTGTTTTCTATCTACACAAATGATCTTTTGGATAGGGTGGATACAATGTGCGGCTGTTTGCTGATGATGCTGTGGTGTACGGCAAGGTGTCGTCGTTGAGTGACTGTAGGAGGATACAAGATGACTTGAACAGGATTTGTGATTGGTGTAAAGAATGGCAGCTAACTTTAAATATAGATAAATGTAAATTAATGCAGATGAATAGGAAAAAGAATCCCGTAATGTATGAATACTCCATTAGTAGTGTAGCGCTTGACACAGTCACGTCGATTAAAAATTTGGGCGTAACACTGCAGAGCGATAAGAAGTGGGACAAGCAATTAATGGCAGTTGTGGGGAAGGCGGATAGTCGTTTTCGATTCATTGGTAGAACTTTGGGAAGATGTGGTTCATCTGTAAAGGAGACCGCTTATAAAACCCTAATACGACCTATCCTTGAGTACTGCTCGAGCGTTTGGGATCCTTATGAGGTCGGATTGAGGGAGGACATAGAAGCAATTCAGAGGCGGGCTGCTAGATTTGGTACTGTTAGGTTTGATCATCACGCAAGTGTTACGGAAATGCTTCAGGAACTCGGGTGGGAGCATCTAGAGGAAAGTAGGCGTTCTTTTCATGAATCGCTACTGAGGAAATTTAGAGAACTAGCATTTGAGGTGGCCTGCTCTACAATTTCACTGCCGCCAACTTACATTTCGCGGAAAGACCACAAAGATAAGATAAGAGAGATTAGGGCTCGTACAGAGGCATATACGTAGTCATTTTTCCCTCGTTCGGTTTGGAAGTGGAACAGGGAGAGAAGATGCTAGCTATGGTACTAGGTACTCTCCGTCACGCACCGTATGGTGGATTGCGGAGATATGTATGTAGATGTAGATGTAGGATGATAATAATAACGAGGACGTATGATTATGGGCGCACCACACTTACGTCGGAAATGTTGTGTAACGGAAGTTATCGGCAGTTACATTAGGATTATAATCGCTCCAATGTGTGCAGGTTATAAGATGAGGTAATGCTCCAGCAGCCATTAAGTTATTGATTACGAATTTCTTTCTTACTTGAATACATTGTTTAAGCATAAATGTGTTTGTTTCTTATCGTGTGGAAGAGTGCCGCAATGTGCCGACGGCAACACCTTCGTCGCTGCCGCCGGAGACACACCACTAGGATATCAATATGCACATATACAGATGGCGATAGTATCGCGTAAGGTAGGTATAACATGGTGGTGTACTGGTGGAGCTGTTCCACCCCCAATGTTATCCTCGCTTCCCCCAACCTCCTTGGTCGCATCGCCGTTGATGTCCTCGATCCCGTCGGTAGTGACCATCTCCCTGTCCTTCTCACCATCTCCTCTACCCATTCCGCCACTCCAGCCACCCGCCCAGCTGCCCCTCCAAAGTCTGTCCATGACTACCACCGTGCCAATTGGTATGCCTACCGGGAATCCATTGCCTTACAGGTCGAAAGCCACCCCGTCACCTTTCACCAACCTGATGACATCACTCATGCCTCTTCCTTCCTTCAGAAGACCATCACTGATGCTGTGGAGGCTCATGTCCCTACCAAACTCATCCACCCTCACCACCCTACGCTTCCTCCACAGGCCATCCTTCTTCCGCATGAATCCCACAGGCTCTACTGCTCCTTCCTCCGCACTCGTGACGAGGATACTCTCACCAGCCACCGGGAATTACAGTGACATATCCAGAACCTCCTTACAGCAAAGAAACGCCGGGACTGGCGCCAGACATGCACACACCTCAATTCCACCCTCCCTGTCAACTCCTCCAAGTGCTAGTCAGCCTTGCATCGCCTTACTGGTAGCTATCCCACTCCACATTACCCCATCCTCCATGACGATCGACCCTTTCCTGACAACCTCAGTAAGGCTAATCATTTTGCTTCCCACCTATCTGAGGTCTTCTCCATTCCTGACGATCCCCATTTTGATTACTCCCACTTCCCCACCGTCCTTTACCGCACTGACACCTCTGTCCCCCTGCTCACACCTAGCTTCTAGTACTTGGATTGGTTACCCCCCTCAGACATCAACACTCCCATCACCGCACAAGACATCACACTCGTCCTCCGCTCCAAACGCAACACTGCCCCTGGTCATGATGGCGTCACCTACCGTCACCTCAAGGAATCCCCTCCATCCTTCCTGTCTGTCCTTGCTACCCTGTACAATGTCCTCTCCACTGGATTTTACCCCGACCTGTGGAAGACTTACCGTGTCTTGCTGTTCCCTAAACCTAACAAACCTCCCTCTGATACCTCTTCCTATCATCCAATCTGCCTCACCTCCGTATTCAGTAAGGTCTTCGAGCCCATCCTCTCTTGCCGTATACACCGCCACCTTAACCAGCACCGCCTCCCCATGTGGCTTCCAGCCTTCCTTCTCCGCCGACGACCAGCTCCTTAACCTTACCAATCTTCTTTCCCTCCAACTTAACTCCCGTCACTCCACTATCTTTGTTTCCCTTGATCTCCAGAACACCTATGACCGTGTCTGGCATCCTGGGCTCCTCTTCAAACTCCAGACCTATGCTCTCCCCATCAACTTTGTCCATCTTATCGCTTCCTTCCTCTCCCATCGTCCCTCCTATGTGGCTATCCACAATTCCAACTCCTGTACTTTCTACCCCTCTGCCGGCATGCCCCAAGGTTCTGTCCTTTCCCCTCTCCTCTATCTCCTGTACACTGATGACATGCCCAAACCTCCCCCTCCTGTTCATTTTCTCCAGTTTGCTGATGACATTGCCTTCCTAGCCCTTTATCCTACCCTTCAACGGTCCCAACGTACCCTCCAAACCCACCTTGACCACCGCTTGGTGCAACCAGTGGTTCCTCCGTGTTAATCCCTCCAAGACCCAGGCAATCATCATAGGCCGCACCACCCGCTCCTTCCGCCTCCGTGATTTCTACCTCACCATTTATGGCCGTCCTATCCACCTCACTCCTACCCTCAAATACCTTCGCCTCGCACTCGACCGCCACCTCACCTGGACTCCCCATCTCCTTACCATCCAAAACAAAGCTCACAACTGCTTCCACCTCCTGAAACTATTGTCCAGCCAGACGTGGGGTCTGCATCCATCCACCATGCTTCACACCTACAAATCCTTGATCCTGCCCCTCCTCTGTTATGCCAGCGTAGCTTGGATATCCACCCGTCCCCAGTTCTATGATGCACTCCAAATCCTCAAATGCCATGCTCTCCACCTCGCCTTCCGCATTCACCTCTCCTTTTCCTTGAACACATCCGCACACTATATATTGTCCGCCGCCTTGATCCCCTCACCCCCCAGTGTCTCCCTTTCTCTCCACCCCCAAACAGTTGCCATGCCTTTACCGTTGTGTCCCACCCTCTCCCCATCTTCAAACCCTTCATCTCCTTTCCCAACACAACTTCCACCGTCTACCCCTCCTGGATGATGAGCTTCGCCCTGATATCTACCCTTCCTACCAACTCTAACCCCATCTTCCTGCCTCCTCCTCAGGGCTCCCTCTGCTCCCCCTCCCTCCTCCTGAGTGGCATCCCCCTCCTACTCCTGCTCCATTTCTAGTGGCTCCTTTCAGTGTCTCAGCACTCCCTCCTGCCCTGTCTTCCCTCTTCATCTCCCACCCCACATGTCTCCCACCTCTTCGTGTACCCTCTGTTGCCCCTCCTCTCTTCATCCCGCCGCTTCCCCTGCTGCCCCTTTTCCATCCCCTCTGCCCTTTCCCTCGGCAGGTCCCGCCTGGCAGTTGTATTCTTCGTCGTATGTGCTCTGAGTGGGTTTTAAGTGTGTTGTTCTGGGATGTTTTCACTACTGTGGCCGACTTTTAACGTGTGCATGTCCATTCAGTACCTTCTCTGAGTTTTGAAGAATCCCCAACTGTGTTTTTTAACTTTCTGGTGACTTTTTTTTAA
Source organism: Schistocerca americana (assembly GCF_021461395.2). Lineage (NCBI taxonomy): Eukaryota > Metazoa > Arthropoda > Insecta > Orthoptera > Acrididae > Schistocerca > Schistocerca americana. Next base: position 859,541,899 of record NC_060130.1, on the reverse strand, counting down.
ACTGTCCTCCATGAACGTCTCTGTGTTAGTCTATATTTTTTATCTCCATTCTCTCCCGTTATTCTGTTTTAAGTTACCCTTTATCGCCTTATGCATGTAACATTTTTTCTTATTTAAGTTGTCATGCCACTCGGCTGAAGAGCGGCGGAGTGTGCCGCTGCCCATATGGGGCAGGGGAATGAAACCACAATAAAGGAAAAAAAGGGGAGCTGTCATTTCTTCTCAGGTGATTCTTGTGAAAAGGTTTGCGACGTGATTATAGCTGCATGACGAGAATTAAAGGACTTCGAATGCGGAGTGGTAGCCAGATGCATGGGACATTCCCTTTCGGAAAGCGCTAGGTAATTCAGTATACCCACAGCGTCAAGAGTGTGCTGAGCGTATTGTGTCTCACTGTTTAGAAGCACAAAACCCGTGCGTGTTTTCATCTCGTTACTTAATGCAAATAAGTAGGAGGCCGAGTTGATAGGAACTGAAGGAGTCCAGGTTGCAATAATATGCGGTACGGCACACTGTTAGGGAGAAGGATTATTATCCAAGAAACACATAGTACAATGAAATTTACTTATTTTCAGTAGATTTTAGGAGTGCAGCTACGGCTATAACTAATCCAACTTATTCTCAGGGACTAAGCCTGATGGGCCCTCCTCAGAGAATCAATGCAAACGGAACTAAGGGCCGATTATGAAAGTGCGTCTGCCTAGGTTGAAATCTAGCTAAAAAGTGAACGAGGCACACTCCAGTTCCTTCGAGCTGAACAGCCCGCTAGAGTGCGCTGTGCTCGGCAGACGACGGGCTGCCAACCTTGTGTTGGTGCGTGTTGTAGTAGTATCTGTGGCAATGATACTACAGAGAATACCAAATTTCTGGTATTACCTCTCGCCACGTAAAATGCACTGGTCGACGGCCCTCACTTAAAGACCGAGAGCAACGGCGTTTGTGCAGAGTAATCAGTGGTAGCAGACACGCAACAGTGCGTGAAATAAGAGCAGACAGCAACGTCGGACGACGAAGAACGTACCCCTTAAGACAGTGCGGCGAAATCTGGCGTTAACGGCCTATGGCAACAAACGAACGACGAGAGAGTCTTTCCTATCAGCACCACATTGCCTACAGCGCCTCTCCTGGGCTCTTGACTATATCGGTTGGACCCTAAACGACAGGAAAATTGTGGCCTGTTCAAATGATTCCCTACTTCAATTGCAAAGATCTGACAGTAGGGTTAGAATGTGGCGTAGACCCCCGAAGCCAAGGACCCATGTCAAACGAGGCACCGTGCCAGTTGGTGGTAGCTCCATGGTGGTAGGCTGTGTTTACATGGAACTGAACCGATCATTGGCTGAAAATGGTTATGGTCGGCTACTTTGAGATTATGTGCAGCCATTAAAAGACTTCATGTTCCCAAACAACGATAGAACTTTTATGGATGAGATTACGTCATATCACCGGGCTACAATTGCTCGCGATAGGTTTGAGGAAGGTTATAGAGAATTCCAGCGAATGATTTTGCCTCAAAGATCGCACGGCATGAATCCCATAGGACATCTATGGAACGTAATCGAGAGGTCAGTCCCTGCACAAAATACTGCACCGGCAACAGTTTTGCAGTTATGGACGGCTATAGAGGCAACATGGCACGATATTTGAGCAGGGGACTTACAGCGACTTGTTGAGTCCATGCCACGTCGGCTTGCACTACACTGAGCTAAAGGAGTTCCGACTAGATATTAAGAGGTATCCCATTGTAACACCTACTTTTGGCCGTAGCGTTGAATGTAAAACATGTGGTGAAGCCCGCAGATATGGAAATAGGCTGGCAGAGTGGAAATGGTGTTATTGGCGCGCAAGTGGAAACTCGTACTTCGTGACAGGTAAGGAGTCTGGGCTGAGCAGTGCTGTGGTAAACATCTCGTTAGCAGTAGCAGATAATTGTGGCTCATATTCCTGGAGTTTTGAGGCCGTAAGAGCTCAAGGGCAGTATTTATGGGCCTCAGATGCTGAATTTGGTGATACCATTATCATGGCATGGTTTTTGGCCCTACAAAAATAATTCTGACGCCAAGAAGATATGTAACAGGGCGAGGCCAACAGTATTGCTGTGACTGCATCGTCGCCAGATAATAGCCATTGAAAATTACGTCACCAGTGTCACAAGCCTTCCATTAAATTGTATATATTTGGCACTCTGTAAATGGAGCAGGTATTTGTCAGATTTGGTTGATTTTATGATAATAATTGTGGTGTTGATAAAAACTCTATCTTACATCCGTGATTATCCCAAATCACAAACCTGGACAGGAATTTTATCCTAGTGTGTTTAATTCCGAGTGTCCTAATTTATTATTAGAAAGTAGTTTCACTTGAATTTAATGTTGTGTTGCCATTTGCACAGCCAGTTATCTCTTTTGAACAAGTCGAAAGACTTCTTATGAAAGCACATTAGTTATTTAAACAGTTATAGTTTGTTGTGCTTTACTTAATTAATAATTTATGATAAGAGTACTTATCATTTCTCAAACATACTAGTGTAGTTTTGTTAATGAGGATGGTCCTTCAGATCACGAAAGTTTAAGGGCCCACATGTACTAGGCTAGTTAGTTAATGAAGCAATGAAAAGGTTCCTTCAGAGCCAGTATAGCTAGGTTTTCATACTGTTTGTGTGAAACAAAGTTTAAGAAAGAATTATTTACTGTGTTATCTATTCTAACGCAAGCTAGTTAATGCACAGACATAGATACCCTGTACTAAGCAATGAAGTTATAGATTATGATCATTAGCAGACCCCCTGATTTAAATTCAGAATCATTTCAATCTTTTCCTTGTTCGTTATTGACACTAGTTTCACGTGTATCGGTAATTGGTTTTATAAACTGCTACACCTAGTTCATTTAAGGTGCGTGTTGTTGAGAGGCATTTGTTGGCGTTCTCTATCTCATTGGCCATTTGTCTGTTAGTAGCACATTTATCGGCAAGGCTAGGTTACTGTGTTGTAGTAAGATCAGGTATAAGGAATGAGTTTAGTGTGTGTGTCAAGGAAAGTTAGGTTAGCCTTATCACTGCCTTCTGCTTTATCATTTTGCTTGACACATGAATGCCTAATTAGGCTGGCGACAGGTTTTAATATGTAACGTTACAACTTGGTTTTGTACTGGGAGAACGTCTGTTCCAGACCCACCGTTTACTATTTGCTATACTCTGCTGGGGTGTTTCGGAAACGAATCCAAGTTTGATTGTTCTGTTTCCATTAGTTTCAAATAGTTCAAATGGCTCTAAGCACTATGGGACTTAACATCTGAGGTCATCAGTCCCCTAGAACTTAGAACTACTTAAACCTAACTAACTTAAGGACATCACACACATCCATGCCCGAGGCAGGATTCGAACGTGCGACCGTAGCAGTCACGCGGTTCCGGACTGACGCGCCTAGAACCGCTCGACCACAGCGGCCGGCTTTCTATTAGGTTATCTCATGGTCACAACTACTTAAAAATTCCTCACAGAGATCTAATGTTAACATCGATTGCCGTTTAAGGCGGTCAGTGGCACCGTTACACCATGAATTTCGTTACTCAGTATAAGCCGACCACTAAGACACGGTAGCCGATGGCCATTGTGTAGAATATTCTGCCAAAAACTGTTACCACTCTCTGCCCTCAGCTGAATTACTTACGAAAAATACTGTAATTCAATAGTAAATGAATATCGTTGTGTTGATTGACTAACATGTAATGAGATTATGTACCAGTAGGCTGGGTGCAATCTTACTGTCAATATCTGTTAGGAGCTTCTGTGTAACTGCAGCGCTTAAATAAAGACCACAAGAAGCGAAAACTATTTATCCCAATTCTCATTCAAGCAACATACTGAGATTTTTCATTTTGCTGCAGGTGACCGGAAACTTCATGTTTTAACTGATGCTAAGTACAGAAAGAAAAAATAGTTCGAGATGTGGTATTTACGAAAATCTGGCAACAGATCATTTACGATTCTGGGGCTACCAATTCCAGAGATATATTATGTGATCAAATGTATCCAGACACCACGCTGAGGATGACTTACAAATTCGTGGCGCCCTCCATCGATAATGCTGGAATTCAAAATGGTGATGGTCCACACCTAGCACTGATGACAGCTTCTACTCTTGCAGGCATACGTTCAATCAGATGCTGGATGGTTTCTTGGCGAATCGCAGCCCATTCTTCACGGAGTGCTGCACTGAGGAGAGGTATCGATGTCTGACGGTGAAGCATGGCGCGAAATCGACGTTCCAAAACATCCCTACGGTGTTCTATAGGATTCAGGTCCGGACTCTGTGGAGGCCAGCCCATTACAGGGATGTTAATGTCGTGTAACCACTCCGCCACAGGCCGTGCATTATGAACATTTGCTCGATTGTGCTGAAAGATGCAATTGTCAGCCCCGAATTTCTCTTAAACAGTGGGAAGAGAGAAGGTGCTTAAAACATCCATGCAGGCCTGTGCTGTGATAGTGCCACGCAAAACAAGGGGTGAAAGCCCCCTCCATGAAAAACACGACCACACCATAACACCACCGCCTCTGAATTTTCCTGATGGCACTACACATGCTGGCAGATTATGTTCACCGGGAGTTCGCCATACCCACACCCCGCCTACTTTTCTTTAAAGACTGCTGATGTGCAGGCTCCGTTTCGCAATGAATTTTGAAGAATCCTCTTCAAACATTTTCTTAGAATACTGGCTGTAATTCACAAGAAAATTGGAGGGAATCCCGTCCAGACATTTTTTACTGAGTCAACATTGCCCTTGTCGAGATAATACAGTCATATGTTGATGTTTAAAAAAACCTGTTTTTTAGTGGGTAATCTTTAGAAAGAAATTTAACACAGAACACCTACTACGCTTATAAAGAGAGATACACTGGAAGTTTATACAGTCAGGAAATAACTTCAAATGGTTGAAATGGCTCGGAGCACTATGGCACTTAACTTCTGAAGTCATCATTCCCCTAGAAGTTAGAACTACTTAAACCTAACTAACCTAAGGACATCACACACATCCATGCCCGAGGCAGGATTCTAACCTGAAACCGTGGCGGTCGCGCAGTTCCATACTGTAGCGCCTAGAACCGCTCGGCCACCTCGGCCGGCGGGAAATAAGTCTTAGCAAAAACTTGTGGGAAGAAGACTCAACTCTTTTGTTTCTAGTGTAATCTTGCCGAGGTCTATCTTTTTCATTACGCTTAGTGTGACGCCATTCCACTGACTGAAGTTTAGTCTCTGGGCTCATGTGAAAAACCCAAGGCTCATCCCCTGTGACAATTTCTCTAAAATTTTATCACCTTCCTAATGATAAATTAGACAAGTCATTCCTTCCATATTCCATTTCTCAGTAAGAAATCTGAGAACCCAACGTGCGTATAATTTGCAAAAGTGCAGCTTTACAGAGGCCACTTTGTGCAAAGTTCTATGCACATTCGGAAATTCCATTGTTAAAGTTCATCTTGTGAATTGACAGTCTTCAACAATCTTTTTGCCCACGGCTTCGATAAAGTCTTCTGAAATCACTGATGGTCGGCCTGATCGCGGTCAATCATGGTTGTTTCCCGTCCGTCCTTGAAACCTTTCACCCAATAATGCAATTCTCTGTCACTCATCGCATTGGGGGAATACAGTTCATTTATCTGTCTATGAAATTCCGCTGCTGCATCATTCCTTGCTGTCTGAAGCCGAATCAATATTCACAATCACCTGGCTGATCATTTGTTTAAATTGTTTTTAAATGACTGTAAGCCACACACTGCAACTGTACTACTGCAAAAGGCGTCGTTTGACGAGCACGACACGCTGGAAGTCGTTGCGACTGCGAGTTTCATTGTTCGCGCGACGTTGCAGTAACTATACCGATTCAGATCTTACATTTCCAATAAATCTCCTGTATTACGGAGGAAAATATTTATACCCCTCAAATGCCCATCTGGGGTTAGAATACTGCTTAAGGCCCAGCAACACCTAATGCCTAACGCTGTGAGCAGTGCTATAAAATGAGACGTTTGCTCGTTATGATTGAGGACAGCAGTTGTCAACATGTCTCTCTCAATTAGACTGGACGGAAGAGTAGTCTTAAGAGTCAGGTGTTGAAATATTCGAAGGAAATCTAGCCTTGCTGCAAAAGTGGTGAACAGAAGCCCATGGCTCTTGCTTTGAAATTGGATTACAAACACTCTCGACCGCAAAAACCTTTTTTCGACATTTTCATGTTGTATAGCTGCAATCTGCACAGACGTTGACGCCACGTTGACGCGACGGTCTGTTACAAATCGGTTACTTCTAGGACAGCTTCGAGCTAGACGCTGTGTAATGTGCATTCCACTGATCCAAACGGCCGTCATTTCCAAATTCAGTTGTGTCAAATGAGAACTCATTGGAGGGCAGGGTGGAAGTCTGTCGTGTTTTCCGATGAAACCTGGTTCCGCCTCGGTGCCAGTGACGACCTTCTGTTGGTTATAAGTAAGCCAGTTGAGGGCCTGCAACCAACTTGCACTTTAGACACAATGGACCTACATCTGCAGCTATGGTCTAGGTTACGATTTCTAACAGCAGTCCAGGGGCAGCTTTCCAGCAGGGTAACGTTCTCACACATACTGCTTTTGTAACCTAACATGCTCTACAGAGTGTCAATATGTTGTCTTGGCCTTTTTGATCAGTAGATCTTCCTCCAGTCCATCACATATGGGACGTCATAGGATAACAATTCCAACGTCATCCACAAACAGCATTAACAGTCGCTGTATTGATTGACGAAGTGCAATAGGCATTGTACGCCATCTCACAAACTGATATCCAGCACCCGTACAACAGAACGCATGCAACTTTGCATGCTTGCATTCAGCGCTCTGAAGGTTACACCGGTTATTGTAGTGCCAGAATTCCACATTTGCAATGGCTTATCTCTCTTTTAGAGAATCCTATGATCTTGCAATGTTAACGGCAAAAGTATGTTAGCGAGACAAATGTATTCCCGGGATTTCATTACTCTACATTAATTTTTGTTGGTGTTGCGATTTTTATTTCAGTCAGTGTATTACCCATTTTTCGAAATTAGACCCCATAAAACGAGTTACACAGCACTAGATCTTAAAAATTCTCGAGGCTACCAGTGGTGATAAGCAAACTTATCTCGCCTAAAGAAAATTCCAACATAGGTAATAAGTATATGCACGTTGTTGAGGCTGCATTAGATAGAACTGTTGGATCATTATTGAGAGATGGTGATGACGTGCATATCGGCATGGGAAAGAAGGCAATTCTAACTGTTTCTAAAAAATCTTACCGTGTTTTTTCAGAGGACTGGAAGGCAATGCAGCTCAATAAGCAAGCAGTTTAACCCGCTTCTCAGAGATTAGGGCAGCCATGCCAAAAGGAGACAGATGAAGACGCTATGAAAGCAGAAGGTGGAGAAGAAGAAGATGATGAAGAAGAAGAAGATGATGATGAGGAGGAATTAGGAAGATGAAGATTACACTGGAAAAGAAGAAGAATAAGATGAAGGCATTCACAATAGCAAGGAGTTCTCCCAAAAATTGCCAGATCATTTCGATACGTATAAATTGATGGAGCTATTAGTTTTCTTGCTGGCTTCGAACGCAATGAAATAATATCTACTGAAGAAGACTTTCGTGAAGCATTTATTATTGCCAAGAGTTTATGGTGTCTGATGAAAGTACAGGTATTCAAGAATAGACTCGGAAGTACTCTACATCATTATTGATTTCTCGATGGGACAGAAGCAACAAAAAATATTGGAGTCAGTACTGCTGAGTGTGGAGCGAGGCAAGCAAACGTGTGCGCTCTATTTGACACTCTGCCAGATAACAGATGCGCATAATCTTTTCACTTGCCAAGACGCCGCCGACCTCCTGTCACTGCTGAGGCACCAGCTCCTGAATCTTTATGGGGTGGGGGAGGGCGGTGACTCCAGTGCCCTGCAGCTGAGAAACACCAGGCATTTATAATTGATGCTGAACAACCGGAGAGGCATCATCGCAGTCTCTGTCTTCGCAAAAGGTATAAGTACAGCAGTCACTGCTGCTCGTAAGAATCTATCCATTTTGCTTATCAATTACTTGCAGTAAAATATGAAATCAGGGATTCCATGTTAAAAAACCGGAAGGGTCTGCGGAGTGATGTACTCACAGTGAGACTATCGGCATTGTAGAAGAAGCAGTGCCTTGCGATATTGAGAGCAAAACGCTTTACCACAAAATTTGGAGCAACGGTATTCATTCATCTGATGGATTGCAAGAGGTACCTACCGTCAAGATTCTCGACCATCGGTCTCACTAAACTCGAAATCCTCAACGGAGATAAATTGTACGTAGCATATTGTGGAAGATAGAGTAACGCAGACAAAGACCATTTTGAAATTATTGAAATGTATTTGTTTGTACGTATGTATTCTTAGTCTCTATTCACAATGTATATGACAGTGCTGGAATAACAGATGTTAATATTGTACCTCCGAAGGAAGCCTGTTGTTGTGAAGCCCTGCTTTATTCGCAAGAGTGTTTAGCTCTCATATACTCGGTGGTTATAATTACAAATGTAGCTACTGACAGAGGTCCAGTGTGGGCTTTAATTCTGGTATAATAGCGAAACTTGATAGATATTCTAATACGTTTATGTGGAATCGAATTCTACTAGAGAAAAGCTAGCTTCAATTTTGGCCACCAGATGCAAATCTGGTGCTGTACAGCATCTCGTCAGCGTCTCTGGTGCAGATATTGAACAAACTGTATAAGAGGTGGTTAATAATAAAATCAACACGGTGCGTTTTTCACTTGTTTGACCATTTCAGTCAGTGTCGCGATCCTAATAAAGAACTTACGGAAACATTTCTGTACCTCTTTCTTGCACTCACAGCGCCAGGGTTGCACCTGGTATCCAAAAGTGGAACAAATTTTTTTTTCCAACATAAATTGGTTCCACAATCAGAGCATTAGAATATCTACCATTTGTCACTCCCATACGATAAGTAGAGCCCACACGGGACCTCTATGAGTCACTGCCCTTGAATAATAACCACCTGGTACAAAGTTGTTGGAGATACAAAAGTTTTTGCAGAAGTAAATGAGCGAATAGTATTATTGCTGCACTGTAGGTGCTTTATTGATTCCGAACACTTTGTTGTATTTCAAGTGTACGATAGTACGAGTATATTTCCTACACAGAACTGTTGCCATTCATGTTTCAGAAGCTGGTCGATTGTTACATTACAGATATAGTATTCATAATGTACACAGATTACCCGTAATACCGTTTGAATTCGTTAAGGTAGATTTAACCGTGAAATCTATGTTGTGTAACGGTGTTATTTCCGATAGCTACTCAAAATGTGAGAAGCTACTGTTTGCAGTTGGCGACGCCGCAAAAAGCGTTGAGGATGATGTTGAATGTGTATTACATTTATATAGTTCCACTGAGTGTGATACTATAAAATTTAATAGTTCTCTGTGGAAATTTTTATATATTAAAATAATATTACTCTTTATTTTCCCTTTTCTTGCTAAGTAATATATTCAAATAAGAAGGTAATTCTGACACAATTGTGTGTGAGACAAGAAATGATTGCTGGACAACACAGGTGTGAACAATATTTTTGATGTAAGAGCTAATGATATATGTGTATACATAAATGATGCATAACATTTTGACTTTGGGATCGCTGATTCAGTATTATGCCAAAGGTAAGTACGTACATAACTTTGATAAAGTCATCAGTTTCACACTATGTCAGAGGTATGTGTGTATGTAAATAATGTAACATGCCACCGTATTATGAAAGAATTATTGCAGATCTTTAGCTTTCAAGTGAAGGTTGCGTAATCTCTATTACATACCTTGCGCCATTTTTACACATCCTTTCAATGACATGCTCTGATTGTTTGGAAAAAGAGGAGGGGGAGCATTCAATTCGTCAGTTTCCTTCTTCTCTTGCATTTGTTGTTGATAAGGAAGGGGAAGGGGCATAAGTTGACGTCTGCATTTGAAGTAACGTAATGTGACACCATTTCTCTATTACACTCCGTTTGGTTGCTGTGTGAATGGGGTGTAAGGCACACAGTTGGTCTTGGGATGTTTATTACTGTACAATTATTGGAGTAAGGAGGAGGGAAAGGGATGGAGAGACGGTTTTATAAGCTTCCCAGGTTATTTCCAATTTCTCATGGTATTTCCTAACACTACACTTCGAAGAGGATAAAGGAAAGGGGGTATAATAGCACAAAACTGTATTCTGGTTCCATATAAGGAGGAAAGCTTTTTGTATTAACAGAATTTGGCTATTTCTTCCAACTTCGATTTTCAGTACCGCACTATCACTGGTGGGAGGTAAGGAATACTGCACTGGAGATAGGGGATATTGTGGAAGGTTTTTAAATGTCGCACCAACGCAATAGCACTATTTCCGCCATATTACATTTTTTTAATACTGCATTACGGTTACCTGGAGATAAGAGGGCAACAGCTTTCCACTGATAACAGAGATTTCATGGACAACGGCAACGACGTCAGTGATAACTCTACTGATAAGGATGATTAGGTCACTAGGTCAGTCACCTATGTCACACGACGTAAAAACTGAAAACAAGGAACCGAGAGACGACAAACGTTGCAATGATGCTCAAGTACTAAAATATAGTTTCGCCTATATCCGCTTGAGATTTTCCAACATCTGTAAAAAGTTTCATTTTGTGATTGACAGCTACACCATTCGAGAGGTGCAGATATATTTTCAAGGAATTAAGGTTGGTAACACAAGAAAATGGCACTCCCATTACCATGACTGTGTTTTGTGCGACATACTTGGGATCTGATCGTACATTTGAAGGATTTGTTATCTGAAGTTCTCGAACTTCTGTCGCATACGATGCACTTAGCATCAGTTGCGTTTTCTTTAATATGTTGTCGTACATTACTTTCAGGGTCAATGCTTCACTACACTGGCTTAATAGCTAACATATAAGGCCGGCCGAAGTGGCCGAGCGGTTAAAGGCGCTACAGTCTGGAACCGCACGACCGCGACGGTCGCAGGTTCGAATCCTGCCTTGGGCATGGATGTGTGTGATGTCCTTAGGTTAGTTAGGTTTAAGTAGTTCTAAGTTCTAGGGGACTTATGACCACAGCAGTTGAGTCCCATAGTGCTCAGAGCCAGCTAACATATAATTAGCGAAATATGTCACTTCCATGAAACGCGGACAAAACATTCAGTCACGCTACACCACGTGAATTTGACTGAAATGCCAGAATCTATAGATGTAAACACATAACTGCATTCAGAGAGATAGGTTTAGTCAAAGACTTAGTACGTTTGAGGGACAGAGGATTTATCAAATGGCTCTGAGCACTATGGGACTCAACTGCTGAGGTCATTAATCCCCTAGAACTTAGAACTAGTTAAACCTAACTAACCTAAGGACATCACAAACATCCATGCCCGAGGCAGGATTCGAACCTGCGACCGTAGCGGTCTTGCGGTTCCTGACTGCAGCGCCTTTAACCGCACAGCCACTTCGGCCGGCGAGGATTTATCAACAGGACAGTTTCAGTTACGTTGGGAGACAAGGCAACCTACTAGTTTCTATACAGTGAGATGCACATTTATATATACCGGGTGATCAAAAGTCAGTATAAATTTGAAAACTGAATGAATCACAGAATAATGTAGATAGAGAGGTACAAATTGACACACATGCTTGGAATAACATGGGGTTTTATTAGAACCAAAAAAATACTAAAGTTCAAAAAATGTCCGACAGATGGCGCTTCATCTGATCAGAATAGCAATAATTAGCATAACAAAGTAAGACAAAGCAAAGATGATGTTCTTTACGGGAAATGCTCAATATGTCCACCACCATTCCTCAGCCATAGCTGTAGTCGAGGAATAATGTTGTGAACAGCACTGTAAAGCATGTCCGGAGTTATGGTGAGGCATTGGCGTCGGATGTTGTCTTTCAGCATCCCTAGAGATGTCGGTCATTCACGATACACTTGCGACTTCAGGAAACCCAAAAGCCAATAATCGCACGGAGTGAGGTCTGGGGACCTGGGAGGCCAAGCATGACGAAAGTGGCGGCTGAACACACGATCATCACCAAACGACGCGCGCCAGAGATCTTTCACGCGTCTAGCAGTATGAGGTGGAGCGCCATCCTGCATAAACATCGTACGTCCCAGCAGGTGTTTATCAGCCAGGCTGGGGATGATGCGATTCTGTAACACATCGGCGTACCTCTCACCCGTCACGGTAGCAGTTACAAAACCAGAATCACACATTTCATCGAAGAAAAAAGGCCCGATAACGGTAGATGTAGTAAATCCGACCCATACCGTGACTTTCTCGTCGTGCAATGGAGTTTCCACGACAGTTCTAGAATTTTCGGTAACTCAGATCCTGCAGTTGAGTGCGTTGGCAGACTCTCGGAGCGTGAAATGAGCTTCGTCGGTTCACAACACGTTACTCAACCAATCGTCATCTTCCACCATCTTTTGAAACGCCCACACTGCAATTGCCCTCCGCTTCACTAAATAACCAGGTAACAGTTCATGGTGCCGATGGATTTTGTACGTCTAGCATCGGAGGGTACGCCTAAATAACAACCAAACAGTAGTGTATGGAATGCCGGTGCGACGTGAGACTGCACGAGCGCTGACTTCCCCGTACATAGACGAACCCGCTACAGTCTCCATTTCTTCCTGAACTGTCTCAGCAGCTTTACGCCTTGTGCTCGGTCGGCCACTACGGAGTCTATCGTCTAAACAACCCGTGGCTTCGAATTTTGAAATCATTCTCGCCACAGCTGCATTTGTCAACGGACCTTTACCCATTCGAATTCCCTTCCTATGGCGATAGGATCGTAACGCTGAAATAGCCCATTTCCCATTCTGATAATACAGCTTCACTAAAAGCGCCTTTTCAGGTAACGTGAACATGCGGCGACTGCTGGCGCATCTGATTCTCTCTCATTACAGCTCCCCTTACACACGATTATCATGCGCAGTCACTGACGTTTTGCTCTCCAGCCCCATCTGTCGGTCATTTTGTGAACTTTGTTTTTTTTTTTTTGCTCTAATTAAACCCCGTGTCATTCCAAGCATGTGTGTCCGTTTGTAATTCTCTATCAACATTATTCCGTGATTTATTCAGTTTTCAAATTTATACTGACTTTTTGATCGCCAGGTGTATACAGGGTGTTACAAAAAGGTACGGCCAACCTTTCAGGAAATTCCTCACACACAAATAAAGAAAAGATTTTATGTGGACATGTGTCCGGAAACGCTTAATTTCCTTGTTAGAGCTCATTTTAGTTTCGTCCACCTACGCTCAATGGAGCACGTTATCATGATTTCATACGGGATACACTACCTGTGCTGCTAGAACATGTGCCTTTACAAGTACGACACAACATGTGGTTCATGCACGATGGAGCTCCTGCACATTTCAGTCGAAGTGTTCGTACGCTTCCCAACAACAGATTCGGTGACCGATGGATTGGTAGAGGCGGACCAATTCCATGGCCTCCACGCTGTCCTGGCCTCTTTCATTAATGGGGCATTTGAAAGCTCTTGTCTACGCAACCCCGGTACCAAATGTAGAGACTCTTCGTGCTCGTATTGTGGACGGCTGTGATACAATACGCCATTCTCCAGGGCTGCATCAGCGCATCAGCGATTCCATGCGACGGAGGGCTGGATGCATGTATCCTCGCTAACGGAGGACATTTTGAACATTTCCTGTAACAAAGTGCTTGAAGTCACGCTGGTACGTTCTGTTGCTGTGTGTTTCCATTCCATGATTAATGTGATTTGAAGAGAGGTAATAAAATGAGCTCTAACATGGAAAGTAAGCGTTTCCGGATACATGTCTACGCAACATATTATCTTTCTTCGTGTGTGAGGAATGTTTCCTGAAAGTTTGGCCGTAACTTTTTGTAACGCCCTGTATAGGGTGGTCCATTGATAGTGACTGGGCCAAGTATCTCATGAAACAAGCATCAAACGAAAAAACTACAAAGAACGAAACTCGTCTAGCTTGAAGGAGGAAACCAGATGGGGCTATGGTTGGCCCGTTAGATGGCGCTGTCATAGGTCAGACGGACACCAACTACGTTTTTTTAAATAGGAACCCACATTTTTATTACATATTCGTGTAGTACGTAAAGAAATATGAATGTTTTACTAGGACCACTTTTTTCGCTTTGTGATAGATGGCGCTGTATTAGTCACAAACGTATAAGTACGTGGTATCACCAAACATGACGCCAGTGCGTACGGTATTTGCTTCGTGATACATTATCAGTGTTAAAAATGGACCGTTTACCATTTGCGGAAAAGATCGATGTCGTGTTGATTTATGGCTATTGTGATCAACATGCCCAACGGGCGTGTGCTATGAATGCTGCTCGGTATCTTGAACAACATCATCCAAGTGTCCGGACAGTTTGCTGGATAGTTGTGTTATTTAAGGAAACAGGAAGTGTTCAGCCACTTGTGAAACGTCAACCTCGACCTGCAACAAATGATGATGCCCAAGTAGGTGTTTTAGCTGCTGTCGCGGCTTATCCGCACATCAGTAGCAGACAAACTGCGCGAGAATCGGGAATCTCAAAACGTCGGTGTTGAGAATGCTACATCAACATCCACTGCAATCGTACCGTATTTCTATGCACCAGGAATCGCATGGCGACGACTTTGAACGTCGTGTACAGTTCTGCCACTGGGCACAAGAGAAATTACGGGGCGATGACAGATTTTTTGCATGAGCTCTATTTAGCGACGAAGCGTCTTTCACCAACAGCGGTAACGTAAACCGGCATAATATGCACTATTGGGCAACGGAAAATCCACGATGGCCGCAACAAGTGGAACATCAGCGAGCTTGGCGGGTAATGTATGGTGCAGCAGAATGGGAGGAAGGATAATCGGCCTCATTTTATCCATGGCAATGAAAATGATGCAATGTATGCTGATTTCCTACGTAATGTTCTACCGATTTTACTACAAGATGTTTTACTGCATGACAGAATGGCGATGTACTTGCAACATGATGGATGTCCGGCACATAGCTCGCATGCGGTTGAAGCGGTATTGAATATCATATTTCATGACAGGTGGATTGGCCGCACGTTCACCGGATCTGACAGCCTCGGATTTCTTTCTGTGGAGAAAGTTGAAGGATATTTGCTATCGTGATCCACCGACAACGCCTGACAACACGCGTCAGCGCACTGTCAATGAATGTGCGAACATTACGGAAGGCGAACTACTCGCTGTTGAGAGGAATGTCCTTACACGTATTGCCAAATGCATTGAGGTTGACGGACATCGTTTTGAGCATTTATTGCATTAATGTGGTATTTACAGGTAATCGCGCTGTAATAGCATGCGTTCTCAGAAATGATAAGTTGACAAAAGTACATGTATCACACTGGAACAACCGAAATAAAATGTTCAAACGTACCTACGTTCTGTATTTTAATTTAAAAAACCTACCTGTTCGTCTAAAATTGTGAGCCATAAGTTTGTGACTATTACAGCGCCATCAATCACAAAGCGAAAAAAGTGGTCCACCCAAAACATTCATGTTTCTTTACGTACTACACGAAAATGTAATAAAAATGGGGATTCCTATTTTAAAAAACGTAGTTGATGACCGTTTGACCTATGGCAGCGCCATCTAGCGGGCGAACCATAGCGCCATCTGGTTTCCACCTTCAAGTTAGACAAGTTGCGTCCTTTGTAGTTTTTTCAAGAAAGTGGTTAAAATGCTTTGAGCACTCTGGAACTTAACTTCTATGGTCATCAGTCCCCTAGAACTTAGAACTACTTAAACCTAACCAACCCAAGGACATCACACACATCCATGCCCGAGGCGGTATTCGAACCTGCGACCGTAGCGGTCGCGCGGTTCCAGACTGAAGCGCCTAGAACCTCTCGGCCACTCCGTATGTGGTAGTTTCTTCGTTTGAGGCTTATTTCGTGAGATATTTGGCCCGGTCAAGATAAATGGACCACCCTGGATATATGTGTGTGTTTGTGAAATATTGAGACTGCCACTATGCCACGATTTAAAAGTAAACCTTAAAACTATAGTGCATCAGCTTATCTGTATCAAGATAATACGTGAGATATAAAAATATCTTTGGTAGGACGAGCAAAAAACAGAGATTAACCAGAAAAATTAAAAAATTGAGTGCAAAAGTTAAGGACGAAAGTAAATATCGCATGACATAGCTCAGTGAAACTTGGGCCATACATAGAAAGAACTTCATCAGTGTAAGACAGAAGATAACTTAAAGAAATACGCAGTGACAGGAACGGATGACATTAAAGTCAATAATTACGCTGAAGGCGTTGTAGTTTATGATGGCCATCTGGACGTTACAAAAGGTGGGACGTGGTTCGTACTAGGGTGTGTGATCACCACGGAAAGTTCTGTGACGTTCTCCCATGCTAGCCACAATGTTGTTAATGAGTTCTTGTGGTAAAGCGCTCCATTCCTCGACTAGCGTGCTTAAAAGCTGCTGGATGGTCACTGGTGCATGTGGACGTTCTGCAATACGTCCCCCCAATGCATCCCACACTAACTCTATGGGATTCAAGTTGAGGGATGGGGTCGCTCATTGTCATCCTTAAAAATGATTTGGAGGCCTGAGTGCGTTACGTTTGTAAGTAGGCTGTTTATGTTTTCTCTATGTAAGTAGGCTGTTTATGTTTTCTTATTGGCAACGTTACGTAGCGCTCAATATGAAAATCACTGGCTGTGCTGTGTGCAGTCTGTGGCTAGTTTGCATTGTTGTCTGCCATTGTAGTGTTGGGCAGCGGCAGCTGGATGTGAACAGCGCGTAGCGTTGCGCAGTTGGAGGTGAGCCGCCAGCAGTGGTGGATGTGGGGAGAGAGATGGCGGAGATTTGTAATTTGTCATGAACTGCTATATTTATACATGATGATATCAAGGTAAATACATTGTTTGTTCTCTATTAATATCTTTCATTTGTTAACTATCCCTATCAGTAGTTAGTGCCTTCCACAGTTTGAATCTTTTATTTAGCTGGCAGTAGTGGCGCTCGCTGTATTGCAGTAGCTTGAGCAGCGAAGATTTTTGTGAGGTAAGTGATTTGTGAAAGGTATAGTTTAATGTTAGTCAGGGCCATTCTTTTGTAGGGAATTTTGAAAGTCAGATTGCGTTGCGCTAAAAATATTGTGTGTCATGTTAAGGACAGTCGTGTATAAAATGATCAAAAGGGGACGTTTCATACGTTTTTCCACCTTTTCTCTTATGACCATATATTATGCACTCAGGAACACTGTCAAACAGGATGCGTAGTAGTATGGTGAGGCCTAATGTTGAATGGGCATACTGATCTTCAAATCGTTGAACATGGCACAGCCGGCCGCGGTGGTCTAGCGGTTCTAGGCGCTCAGTCCGGAACCGCGCGACTGCTACGGTCGCAGTGTCGAATCCTGCCTCGGGCATGGATGTGTGTGATGTCCTTAGGTTAGTTAGGTTTAAGTAGTTCTAAGTTCTAGGGGACTGATGACCACAGATGTTAAGTACCATAGTGCTCAGAGCCATTTGAACCATTTGAACACGGCATACTCACCGTACAGGGTTATTGTGACATTGTAGTCCCTCTCGATGTGCGTCTTTCTAGGGCTGTTGTCGGCCCTGCCGGCCGCGGTGGTCTAGCGGTTCTAGGCGCTCAGTCCGGAACCGCGCGACTGCAACGGTCGCGGGTTCGAATCCTGCCTCGGGCATGGATGTGTGTGATGTCCTTCGGTTAGTTAGGTTTAAGTAGTTCTAAGTTCTAGGGGACTGCTGGCCACAGATGTTAAGTCCCATAGTGCTCAGAGCCATTTGAACCATTTTTGTTGTGGACCTTGACTTAATTTTTACGGATCGCAGTGCATCGAACAGAACAGGTGGAAGAGTTGTTCGAACGACGGGATATTCGGGGAACCGACTGCCCGTTCCCCAACTTAGATCGCTTCGAACAAGTGCGGGATGCACATCCACGTGCACCATAGACCATTCAGTAGTTGATAACCGCGCTAGTGGACGAATGAACCTCATTACCAGTAGGACTCCTAACTAACCTTGTGGTCCTTACGAGAGCAAGTTGCAGAGCATGCGTCACCGCCCGTGTTGATCATCACGCCACCTATTTGTAATTTACAGAGGAGCATCACGAATCACGGTGACTTCCGTGTAAGTAATGATCTTCGATAAAAGTGTCATTCCTACACCGTAGCAGTTGTTTCTGTGTATTGGTCCAAGTCTGACCGATCTATGTTACTCGGTAATGACACGTTATGTGAAAGTTACTTTCATCCTCACGTTTTGTAACCAATATAGAGCGTAGAAGTTTGAAAGCAATATCTGTCGAAGAAGTGACCGGTGTTGTCGACCATCGACAGTATATCTTTGAATGAATGTTACTATAAGAATTATTCGTTTAAATTTACGCAGAAATGTGTACAACACACTCACACACGCCTTCACATACAAAAGATAAAGGCTGTATTATTTGTGGGGTGATACAGTGAGTTCCACAAGAAAGTGTACGCCATAATTTTAAATGCAACGACTGCAGCAATATATCTGGTAGTGGTCTCGAATCTGTAATCAAGGCGCCTTTGCACAGTGTGTGAATAAACAGTGTGAGAGTTGAATGTTTTGTTTTGTCAGTTGCAGTTCAAAATGAGTGCGAATTATCTGAAGCGTCACGAGGCAGTGTTCCTTGTAAATCATCCAAAGGGGCCAAAGCTTTCATATAGAGCTGCTGCTAAAATTCCTAGAGAATCGAAGACATTCGTTGCGAAGTGGTTCAAACGATATTTACAGTTGGATTATTTACCGGAGAGAGGGCTAAGGTGCCAAGTTATAATCGATAATGGCGGCGATTGGATTAACTATTAGGTAACTGTGCAATTAGTAATAACGAGTATTTTCATGGAAAACACATATTTATATTAATGTCTTTTATTTCATATAGAGGAAGATGTACACTTTCTTGTGGAACTTACTGTATATAACATAAACAGCCTACTTACAAACGTAACGCACTCAGGCCTCCAAATCATTTTTAAGGATGACAATGAGCGACCCCATCCCTCAACTTGAATCCCATAGAGTTAGTGTGGGATGCATTGGGGGGACGTATTGCAGAACGTCCACATGCACCAGTGACCATCCAGCAGCTTTTAAGCACGCTAGTCGAGGAATGGAGCGCTTTACCACAAAGTAAGAAAAGTATTCAACAAGGAAAATTAAAGAAAGCTACACCAACAACGTGTGACTGTATGACCACTAACGTGAAGAAGGATTAGCTAGGTACTCTGCAACTCATTGACAGTTTCATCGGGATATTCTGAGTCAATACAATAAGTTTAATTCTAAAATAAAATATGTTTCGTCGTCAGATAAAACAGAGTGTAGAAGGCATCTCCTCAGAATACGAAACTGCACACTAATACAATTGAATGAACTGAAAGAGGTGCCGTAAAACAGGGAAACTCTGTGACTGCGTTATTACTTTGTAATAACCAGCTTCTTATTCTTAAATGCTACATCTCGGGTCAACATTCACCGTACAGCTCTGCTGCAGTGCGATCTTTCATGGTGATGACATTAGTGATAGAAGCTACAGGTGCGTAAATTGCACTTGAGCAGGTCGCAAAGTATTTTATTTTTATGTGGCAAAAATTATTTGTTGACTTCTTCGAAACTTACTGCTACTGCTAATAACTTTGAATAGCTGACTTACTGAAAGTAAGTTTATATAACTAAGTTATATGTTCATAGCCTTCTGTATAAGAGCAAAATCTTACAAAAAATTTTCTTCAGCCTTTGTCTTTAACTTCATGTCACACTTATGTCCTCCGCTAGGGTAGGGGCGGAGACATAGTAACGATTAATTTTGGACATTGCGAATATCTCATTACACATAAAATCTTCATTGCTATCAGAATTGAAGGATAAGGGTTAAAAAATTCCTTTTGTGTGGAAATTAGTGTCGCATTATATATTTGTATAAGGTTATGTTATACAAATTGCTCATGGTGTCACATATTTAGGCAGTTTTACGGAACTTAATGATTTTTCATTAGTAGCGGACCACAGTCATTTACAATTTTAGAATGAAATTCCTGTCATTTCACTTTGTACAGTACTCTAACATTTTTATTGTTTATTTGTTTCATGCTACTGTGGTTTTATCTTAATAGCCCTCGTCAAGTGCAAAGGCGAGATGGCGTATAGTGTCTGACGTGTCTAAAAGGCATGTCATCATTGAAATACATTAAAAAAAACATGACTCAATTATCCACTTCGGACAGAGAACGGAAACTGGTAGATATGATGTGCGAGTGCCGACCAACGAAGGACTACAACTGAGAAAACGTAGGATGATTTATGCAAGAGAAAGAGCTTCACAAATTGAGCAAGTCGGTAACGAAAAACATGTGTGTGAAATCTTATGGGACTTAACCGCTAAGGTCAACAGTTCCTAAGCTTACACACTACTTAACCTAAATTATCCTAAGGACAAACACACGCACGCATGCCCGAGGGAGGGCTCGAACCTCCGCCGGGACCAGCCGTACAGTCCATGGCTGCAGCGCCTCAGACCGCTTGGCTAACCCCGCGCGGCCAAGTCGGTAACGTGTTGTTGGTCCACCCCTGGCTCTTCTGTAACTAGTTTTTCGGTTCAGCATTGATGGATAGAGTTTTGGGATGTTCTCCTGATGGATATCGTGCCACATTCTGTTCAACTGGCGCTCTAAAGCGTCCAAATCCCGAGCTTGTTGGAGGGACCTGCCCACAATGCTTCAAGAGTTTTCAAACCTAATCGTGCGTAGACGGGCATTGACTTGGTGAAATCTAAGTGTAAGGCGAAGATTGTTTTTCAGTGAATGGCAAAAAAAAAAAAAAAAAAAAAACGGGGTGAAGAATAACGTTGACGTACCGCTGAGCTGTAAGAGTACCGTGCATGACAACCAGAGGAGTGATACTATGAACAGAAATGTGACCCCAAACCATCATTCCTGGTTGTCACTCCGTGTGGCATGTAGCAATCAGGTTGGTATCTCATCACCGTGCATGGTATCCCCAGACACGACCGAGCGAGTTGCAGCAGTGGTTAGCACATTCGGGAGAACGACGGTTCAATCCCGCGTCCGGCCATCCTGATTTAGGTCTTCCGTGATTTTCCTACATCGCCTCAGGCAGATGTTGGAATGGTTCCTCTGAAATGGCACGGCCGACTTCCTTCCCCATCCTTTCCCAATACGATGAGACCGATGACATCGCAGTTTGGTCTCTTCCCCTAAATAAATCCAATCCCAGACACGTCTTTCACTCGTAATCTCATTGACTGGAGTAGAACTGTCTTCAGTGATGAATCTCGCTTCGAACTGGGCCCCGATGACGAGCGAAGACGTGTCTGGAGATCCCCCAGACAGCGGTTGGATATCAACCTGAGCGTCGCACTCCATATTGCACGTTAACTAGGACTGACGATCAGTGGTAACATTTCTTGCCGCCGGGGTGGCAGATCGGTTCTAGGCGCTACAGTTTGGTACCGCGAGACCGCTACGGCCGCAGGTTCGAATCCTGCCTCGGGCATGGATGTGTGTGATATCCTTAGGTTAGTTAGGTTTAAGTAGTTCTAAGTTCTAGGGGACTGATGACCTCAGAAGTTAATTCCCGTAGTGCTCAGAGCCATTTGAACCATTTTTTTTGACGTTTCTTTCGATACCAGGACCCGTTTGGTTGTCATCCGCGGCACTGTTATAGCAGAGGGGTACGCCGACGATAATCTATGCCCTGTTTCGTTTCCCTTTACTGTAAGCCATCCTGCGGTTACATTCCAACAAGATAATGCTCGCCCGCAGACGGTGGAATTTTGTACTGCTTGTCTTCGAGCGTGTCAGATCCTACCTTGGTCAGCTACGTTAACGGATATCTCCCCAATTGGGAACGTTTGGGGAATTATGGGCAGGGCCCTTCAGTCAACTCTATATTTTGTTGATCTAACAGGCCAATTGGACAGACTGTAGCACGATATCCCCCAGGAGGATATCCAACAACTTTATCAATCTATGCCATGCCGAACAACTGCTTACATAAGGACCAGCGGTTGACCAACACGATACTGACTTGCTTCGTTTGTGAAGCTGTTTCTCTTGAATCAATCATCCAATTTTTCTCAAAATGTAATCATTTTTGGGACATTTTGGAACATCACATCTACCGAACTAGGTACCATGGGGATAACTCCTTGGTACTGCATCGTTATTTGTCTTAGAGTCTATTACAACATATATCTGGTCTTATAAACGAGTCTTCGCATTACAGGATATAGGTACAGATCAAAAATATATAAGAAAGCTGACACTGACCGCATCAGACACACTTCAGCTTACTGTATTATGTATATGATGGCCTTTACAGTACTTTAACATCCCTGAGCCAGACCTAAGAATCTAACAAATGTTAACGTTAGTCCATGTAGCATAACAGTCACAACACTCTGTCGGCCGTATTAAACGCCATACAGTAAGTTAAAGTCTGTCTTCTGTGCAGTATGTCAACCATATTAACTATTTTTGCTCTGCTCTAATGTTGTGTAATGCGGCGAGCAGGTTGTAAGACCAAATATATGTTGTAATATATCGATGATGACGTGTCATTCAGGTATGTCGAACATTTTGTGACATTTCACTTTCACACTTGATAATGATTCTAGATCTGAAACCACAACAACGTGGAGCGAATGAATATTAAAATATACAATTATATGAAGGTAATTTCTCTGAAAAAAAAAGAGAGAGAGGTGTTTACCTCAGACAGTACAAGAGTTTCCGTTGTTTCGCGGAGCAAGAAGCCAAGAGTAATGGGCCGTCGTCCAATACAGAGATGTGCGAGTGAGGCTTCATTTCGTCTCTGTGAATTGCAGATACGCCCCGACTTGATAATTTCACGGTCCACAACCTGTTACCTATCAACGCCAGCGACGCTTCTTCCATTTCGAGCATGATCTTCTAGCTAAAATGTGGGGTTAAAGCTTATGGGACTATAGAACATAGTTACACTGTGTCACCACCACACTCGAATTTTTAAAATATAGCCCTATGCATGAATTCCGAAAGATCTCGTTATTCGTAGATAGTTATGGGTAAGTCATTAGGTAGGCGGGCTATGAACGGTCAAAACGCAGGTGCGTGGGGTTCAGAAGATATTTTGTAGGACTGTCACATCATGAAGTGCTACCTCCTGTTGTGAAAGGGTGGCTCGCTAGCCTCAAAGCAGCGGTTGGACATGTAGACAGGTCAGAAACGGCACTGTGGTCACACAATTACCAGTATTGGACTGCGTTCTGTGTCTTTATGTATGGCGAACGACTGGATTCGCTGCGTGCATTTATAATCGAACGGGGACTATACAAGGGTTCCAAGAAACTCGAGCACAGGAATTCGGTCGGACCCATGTTCTATGTGAAGAGCATTCTAAAATATCATCTGCAGTTTGGGACCACGTTTTTAGTTGCTCTCAGTGGGGCAGTCACTTATGTTTCTGCCTGAAAACCAATATTTAAAATTCCAAGCCCTAGAAGGTTAAAGAAATGCATATGACGCTTAAAACTAACTTGCTTGAATTTTTACATTCAAAACTTGAGATCTGTTTTTAACGTCGAATAGTCGACCATCAGAAACGTCGTACGTATCTGGTGCTTTTTTCTGTAAGGATGGAAACTGAAGACATTATTTGTAGATAATTAACGAACAAGAAGCACTCAAGCGGTTCTTATCGTGGGCGTAAAAATGTGTATCATTGTTGCCATCAACGTCACACTTAAAATACTGCAATGTAGAACACAGTTTTGTAGAGTGTAGCAATCAGACATAAAATTGCAGAAAGTGTAGCTATAGCGTGAGGAGAGTAACGGAAAATAAAAAATTAAACAGTAGACGTCTCTCAAAACGCAATGTTTGGTCACTTTGATTATATTGCACTTCCAAAAGATATCGTGGTCTCTCGACAGACGAAGAAAACCACTAATAATGTGAAGGCAGAGCAACAGAGGCAGTCTTATAGCAGTCTTTAGCAGGGTCAGTCTATCAAAGGTACCATTGTATCTCCTAAACCCATTCTGTCAGCAAAGAAACACCTATCTGATGCAAAAGTCCAGCAAATGGGCCGTTTGTAACGAGGCAACACTACAAACACGCATATAAATGACATGCACTGTTCTTACTAACTACACTCTGCGTAAAAAAAAATTACGTGATTATCTACAGTACATTGTACATGTTTTCGTTAATACTAATTATGTTTCAGTTTATTGATTCCATAAGGCAAAATAAATACTGTGAAGGCTGCATAATGAAGCCTCTGTAGAAGCTGATGCTCCCCTGAAGGGAAAAAATATCGTTTTATTATGAAAGTGTTCTTCCGTTGCAAGATAGAGTAAGTAATAACGCTTTTGACAGTTAGAGGATTGACGCACGAGGATAGAGCATAGGCAGTCCCCGTTTAGCCACTGCTGAGGTCAGTCAGCTTCAAACGGTTGCACTGCTACGAAGGGGTGGATACCGGACTGCGAATATTAAATTTTGCCGGATGGAATAATGTTGGGGCAAGCAAGTCAAACTGACGCTCGTGCCACGATCTGGTGATGAAAAGGCAGATTTAATATGGATGGAATGCTGTGAGATGGAAATCACCCAATAATCGTGTTGGACTGGCGCTTGGCTTGCTTTGAATGGTCAAAGGATACAACAACCTGGTGACGGGAAGCTGTACATAGGCACAATCATTAATCATTCCCTCTAGTTTTGGGAAGGGAGATAAGCTTTCTTTTCTTTTTGCTTCTTGTGTTTGCAAACGAAAATACATGTATGTGCCTGTTACATTCTTATAAGTGGGTATGTAAGGATTTAGATATGACTTTTCATACATTCTTTCCTTCTCTTTCCCATACAGACAATGTTCTATTTCATAATAGTTTCATACGTGTGCCGTAATTTCGATATATATTCGACTGTGCTGCTGTCAGAGTAACGCTTTTACGTATGAAATTTTAATACGGCAACTAATGCAAACATTAGCTTAGTTCTTTCAAGTGCAGTTAAGATGAAAGTTTGTGAGTTCCAAAACGTATTGAATTCTTCAGTAATAACAAAGCTCATACCTGCTGCTACCACACGAAAAGTCTGTGTAGAGATTCTCAACTGATTTAGTCGTTCTATCAGTACGATGAAGATATGCTAAGTTTGGTAATGAGGAAAGATATTTGGCGCTGATGTAACTATAGGAAGCTAATGCCTGTTTCATTATCCACTTCTTTGCTGAATTCAACTAGGTGCACGAAATAAAAAAGCAGTCTGCCTGTTGTTTGAATCATAAAATAAGTAACTATCCTAGTGTCACTGGTTACACAGTTTTAATACAATAGGTTTGCAGACGGAATTTCTGAAGAAGGCGCGATACACAGGTCCCTGTTACATTTATGACTGTTGGTTTGGAAGGTCTGAGGACTGAAAGGATCCCCTTCAAGCATTAGATAAGTAAATCATGAAAATATCAACGCAAATGTGCTTCAGAAAAGGCCATGGACTTTTGTATTCGGTTCTTCAGAACGACGATAAACCTGAAAGTCACCAAGATAATTTCTCAGACCACAGTTACTTAGTGAAAAATTGTTACTTCAAATAATATTATTTTCAGTTCGTGTTTTGGCAGTAACTACTATGAAGTTTCATATGCTGTGTCCGATAACATTGAGGCTTAATTTAGTTGCTATCCAGTGAAGCTTTACAAACCTCATGATATAACATTTGGTGCTCTGAACGAGGCAAGAAGAACAGCAAGATCACACAATATCTACATCTACTTGGATACTCTGCAGATCACATTTAAGTGCCTCTGATGTGAAGCAATTTGGCTTATTATTCATAGTATACACCGGTTAGCTCTGTACTACGAAAATTCGACACTAAGAAGAGAATTTTCATAGCCTGTTACACAACAAGAGGCATGGTTACTTTTGCAGCCTTCTTCAGTATCAACAGGAATTTGCCACGGCCATCACCTGTATCTCAAATTATTGATTCAATACTGCATAAAAGCGTGGAACAGTTATTAGGTTTCTTATTCAACTAATAATGCTATTCTGTATAAACTTTGTGTCGCAAACCCATACTTAATCCCTAGTCATTTACCGAGGCAGGGTTCTTCTCCAGGTGCTGGAAAGTTTCCGAGTATCTTACTTTTTTGAACTGAAAAGTAATTATTTTCAGCAACAGAAATTAGGAACTTTTATGGAGTAGTAAATTTCATAATTATTCAGTTATCCTAGTTTTCGAACTACTCCACTCGTACTTTTTCATAAAAGAAAACTTAAAGTTTTACGAAACCACAACTGCAAAGACAAGACATAAAGTGTTTTGCTTAAATGTTGTTCTTATCGAAATCCCAGTACAGTAGGAAATTTATATGAATAATACTGGGATTATTCAGAATTGTTACCGGCTATTAAAGTTGGAGGGCCACTGTTCAGAATAATTACCGAGCAGATTTGCAATAGTACTTATATTTTAAAGTGTGTTTAATTGAAAGGTGTTTCTCTTAGAGTGTATTAACTAAAATGTTCAGTTTTGATCAGAATCAGTTTATAGTAATGTTTCAGGGTCCGCATTTCAGCTGTCAAACCAGTTTTGCAGAATGTATTACAGTAATAGTACAAAAGAAGCGCAGCTTTCATTCTTATAACTTTTACATTCTATGGTAATGAACGTACTAGCACTTTTCAAACTGTAAAAGACCTAGGAACCACATGTTTATTTGAGTTATATAGTATAAAGATGTGAATGCTCCTTGAGTAAGCAAATAATAATCAGAATAGAGTATATAATTATCACAAAACCATTTCAATGACAGTATTTCAAAGTAATGCTGCTGATAAAGTGACCTCATGTCTAAGTTAGTAGTGTTCCACTTGTAATGAAGATTCGATTTCTGATTTAATAAACAGGTAGTAAGTGTTAATGAGAGCCATTTCCCCCCTTCGGAGGTTCGAGTCCTCTCTTGGGCATGGGTGTGTGTGCTGTTCTTAGTATAAGTTAGTTTAAGTAGTGTATCAGTCTAGGGACCGATGACCTCGGCAGCTTGGTCCCTTAGAAATTCACACAAATTTGAACATTTGAGAGCCATTTGTTGCCAAAACATATTACTACTCATTCTGTTATTCATAGCAAATCACTCGTGTAGTACGTGCTGAGTTGTGCTTCTATCTTGTGTCCCTTATGCAAAAACATTATTTCAATATCAGGTAAAGCAAATACTAATGGTTTACTTTCCTTATGAAGAGTGCTAGTAGTTGATACAACTTTGCCTTATTAGGCTGGCTACCAGTTACCTTTTGCGTTATCACAGTTCACTTTAGTACTAACAGAACCTTGGTTAAGTTCCAATTTTGTTCTGCTATTAGGTCCTTCAGTAGATATACGAGGGTTGGAACTTAAATAGTGGGAACTATTTATTTACAACCGATACAAAAGAGTCACATGTCTGCACCTGTTACTGTCCTTCAAAGTAGTCACCAGCGTTGTGTAAAACCCGTTGCCAACTATGTGAAAAGCGTAGTATACCGTTATGTGAGCCTGTTCTGTTGACGGTGCGAATGGAGCGGTGTAAAGTTATGGTGATTCTCGTGTACGACTGAGATGGTTTTATCCTAACGCATTACGTTCCTCCACGGCAAACCTTCAGTGCACAGTATTACTGTTCGTTTTGGGAACTTCACCTACGACCAGCTTTGCGAAAGAAGCAACGACACTTTCACCCATCATTTTGCACGACAATGCGCGGGCGCATACAGCGCAAGCTGTGGCTGCTCTGTTCAGTCGATGGGACTGGGAAGTACTGTACCATCGACCATACTCCCCGAACTTACGACCCTGTGACTTTGATTTGATTCCGAAGAAGGAGGAGCCACTTCGTGGCATTCGCTTCAGAACTGTTCCAGAGATTCGACAGGCAGTAGACCGCTCCATTCGCACCATCAACAGAACAGGCTCTGCTAACGGTATACTGCACCCCCCACATCGCTGACAACGAGTTCTACACAACGCTGTTGACTACTTTGAAGGACAGTAACAGGTGCAAACATGTAACTCTTTTGTATCGGTTGTGAATAAATAGTTGCCACTACTTAAGTTCCAACCCTCGTATTTACAGAAACGAGAATTAGTCGAATAGGTTATCCATTACACACTGTCGTGGTAAAATAAAAATCCTTTCACAGGAGTGACATTTTTCTAAATGTTAGTTACATAGTAAGAACCGGTAGTATTATACGCTCCATTGCGCAACAGCAAAAGATGACAAACGTTCGTACTACAGTATAAAGTTAATACTATGGCAAGGGTTTACTTTACGACTTCAGTGACTTTAGAAAGTAGATAATTAAAGCACAACTAGCCTCGCTTATAACTTATATGAATGCGTGTTATTACTATTCAGTATGCTATTTCAATATCAATGGTTTTGATCCACGTAGCATGAGGGTCACAATAATGATGGCTGAATTTGATATCAGTTTTAGCTTAACTAAGACGAGTTTTTCATAATTCTAGGCATTGTTTGCTTTGGTGCAAATATCAAACTATTCGTGTAGGTCAATGCATTTTAAGCTGTATGTAGCACTATCAGTTGTGCCTATGTGTGTTTGAAAATGCTATAGAAAAACTTGTTATGGATTTTGGTGACTTTAATGGATGGTTCAAAGAAGGTCATCGACTAACGTGTAGTTTATTTCAGAAGCGCCAAAAGAAGGGCATGTGGATTTTAATAAGGAATATAGACAATTCAGATGTGGAAAAATTTGACGGTCCATTGTGCTCGTAAAGTGTTGCACAATAATAGATCTTTGGGTCGGTGTACCTTAATCTGTAGGTTCTATCAGTAGTGTCAGTATGCTAGTCATATGTATTATTGTAAAGTTATAGATCAGTTAGGTTTTAACGGTAGTGACATGTGTGTTCTGTGCTTAAAATCTTAGACACTTTGAGCATTATTTTAATTTTGGTCAAAGATCGAATTTTCGTTTTCAGTCAGAAATCTATAATTTTATTTGTATTATACAATAAGAAACCCATAAGCGTGATGAAGTCCAAAAATCGATTTTTTTCGGTCATCAGTCTTTTAACTGGTTTGAGGTAGGCTGCCAAGAAGTCATCTCATGCGCTAACCTCTTCATCTCAGAATATTCTCTGATGCCATAATACGTGTCCTACCATCCTGTCCTTTCTTCTTGTCATTGCTTTCCATACGTTCCTTCCTTCGCTTGTCCTATGGAGAGCTTCTGTACACCTAATTTTCAACATTATTCTGTAGCACCACATCTCAAACGCTTCGATTATCTTCTGTTACGGTTTACCTACTGCCCATGATCCACCACCATACAACGCTGCGAACCAAACTTACATTCGTCAACATAAGACATACCAGTAGACTTCTCTTGGCCAGGAATGCTCTCTTCGCCTGTGCTAGGTTGCCTTTATGTCCTTCTTGCTTCAGCCGTCATGGGTAATTTTGCCTGCAAGGTAGCAGTATTCCTTAACTTCGTCTACTTCATGATCCCCTGTTTTGTTGTTAAGTTTCTCGTTATTCTCATTCATGCTACATTTCATAAGTTTTAGCCTTCCCAGTTTACTCTTAATCCATATTCTGTACTTAATAAAATGTTCAATCCATCCAGCAGATCGTGTAACTCCTCTTCACTTTCAGTGAGGATGGAAATATCATCAGAAAATCTTCTCATTGATTTCCTTTCGTTCTGAATTTTAATCCCACTCTTGAACCTTTCTTTTGTTTCTGTAATCGATTCTTCGACGTATAGACTGAACAGAAGGGGCGAAAGTGTGCATATCAATCTTACACACTTGTTTAATCCGAGCACTTCGTTCTTTGTCTAGCACTCTTATTGTTCGGTCTTGGTTCTTATGCCTGTTGTACATTACCTGTTTGTTTCCGAAGTTCGAACATTGTGCACCACTTTGCGATGTCGAACTCTTGTTCCAGGTCGATGAATGCTATGAACGTCTCTTGATTTTCCTTCGGTCTTGCTTCCATTACCAAGCGAAACGTAAGAATCGCCTCTCAGGTGCTTTCACGTTT
Organism: Schistocerca americana; assembly: GCF_021461395.2. Classification (NCBI taxonomy): domain Eukaryota; kingdom Metazoa; phylum Arthropoda; class Insecta; order Orthoptera; family Acrididae; genus Schistocerca; species Schistocerca americana. The sequence goes on along the minus strand of NC_060130.1, from coordinate 859,511,681 downwards.
TGCAACGTCAAACTGATCGTCATCTAGCTGATCCTCAATTTCCTTTTCCATTGTTCTGTATATTATTCTCTTCAGAAGCATGGATATATGAGCTGGATATGTGAGCTGTTAAGCTGATCGTAGGATAAGTTTCACACTTATCTTCCCTTACTATCTTCAGATATGTGTGAATGATTTTTTTTCCGAAAGCCAGATGGTGCGCCGCCCGTCTTATACACTGAAGAGCCACGAAAACTGGTACACCTCCCCAACATCGTGTAGGACCCCCGCTAGCACGCAGAAGTGCCACAATATGGCGTGGTATAGTCTCTACTAATGTCTGAAGTAGCGCTGGACCGCATAAAACCATGAATCTTGCAGAGATGTCCATAAATCCGTAATAGTATGAGGGGATAGAAATCTCTTCTGAACAGTACGTTGCAAGGCATCCGTATTGTGCACAGTAATGTTAATGTCTGGGGAGTTTGGTGACCAGCGAAAGTGTTTAAACTTAGAAGAATGTTCCTGGTGTCACTCTGTAGCAATTCTGGAAGTGTGGGGCGTCGCATTTTCCTGCTGGAATTGCCCAGTGCACAATGAACATGAATGGATGCAGGTGACCAGACAGGATAGTTCTGTACATGTCACCTGCCAGAGTCGTAACTCGACGTATCAGGGATCCTATATCACTCCAATTGCATACGCTCACACCATTACAGAGCCTCCACCAGCTTGAATAGTTTCCTGCTGGCATTAACGGTGGATGGATTCATGAGGTTGTCTCCATACCCTTACACGTCTATCCGCTCGATCCATTTAAAATGAGACTCGTCTGACTAGGCAACATGTTTCCACTCATCAGAAATCCAATGTCAGTGTTTGCGGCCCCAGGCTAGGCGTAATTCTTTGTGCAGTGCAGTTATCAAGGGTACACGAGTGGGTACTCCGAAAGCCCATATCGATGATGTTTCGTTGAATGGTTCGCCCACTGACAGTTGTTGTTGGCCCAGCATTGAAATCTGTAGCAGTTAGCGGAAGGATATCAGTTCTGTCACGTTGAACGATTTTGTTTAGTTGTCGTTGGTTCCGTTCGCGCAGGATCTTTTTCCGACAGCAGCGATGTCGGAGATTTGATATTTTACCGGAGTCCTGATATTCAAGGTACACTCGTGAAATAGTTGAACGGGAAAATCCCCACTTCATCGCTACCTCGGAGATACTGTGTCCCATTGCTCGTGCGCCGACTATAACACCACGTTCAAACTCACTTAAATCTTGATAACCTGCCATCGTAGCAGCAGTAACCGATCTAACAACTACGCGAGACACTTGTTGTCTTATATAGGAGTTCCCTACGGCAGCACCGTGTTCTACTTGTTTACATATCTCTGTGTCTGAATGCTCATACCTACGCCAGTTTCTTTGTCGGTTCAGTGTAGATTCTGAACACAGACTCGAATAGTCGTTTTTTGCCACTTCCCGAATGATTTTAGAAATTCCGATAGAGTGTTATCTATCCCTTCTGCCTTCTTTGACGTCAGGTCTTCTGGAGCTCTTTTAAATTCTGACTCTAATAGTGGACGACCTATCTCATCCGTATCGAAACTAGTTTCGTTTTCTAATACGTCGTCAGACAGGTCCTCGCCTTCGTATTGGCCTTCAGTGTATTCTTTTCTCCTATCTGATCTCTTGATCTCTTTTCTGCAAAAAAAAAAAAAAATAAATTAATTAATTAATTAATTAAAATAAAAAATAAAAAAATTGTTAAAAAATCTTCAAATGTCTGAAATCTTATGGGACTTAACTGCTAAGGTCATCAGTCCCTAAGCTTACTCACTACTTAACCTAAGTTATCGGCCGGCCGGAGTGGCCGAGCGGTTCTAGGGGCTACAGTCTGGATCCGCCCGACCGGTACGGTCGCAGGTTCGAATCCTGCCTAGGGCATGGATGTGTGTGATGTCCTTAGGTTAGTTAGGTTAAAGTAGTTCTAAGTTCTAGGGGACTGATGACCTCAGAGGTTAAGTCCCATAGTGCTCAGAGCCATTTGAACCTAAATTATCCTAAGGACAAACACACACACCCATTCCCGCGGGAGGACTCGAACCTCCGCCGAACCAGCAGCACAGTACACGACTGCAGCGCCTCAGACCGCTCGGCTAATCCGGCGCGGCAATCTCTTTTCTGCTTTAACAGTGGAGTTCCCGTTGCAACTTTTAATGTTACCATCCTTGATTTCAGTTTCACCGAATATAGTTTTGACTTTTCTATATGTTGAATCAGTCCTTCAATGATCATTTCTGCTTCTGTTTCTTCACATTAGGTTACCATGCATTTACTATTTATTTAAATCCTAACGGGTTTATACAGGGTTAGTCACTGACTATTGCCACGAAGAGTAACTGCAAAAGTATGATAGTAGCTGAAAAGTTTGTGGGACAAACGTTGCATGGGACAACTGGAGCTATAATATGACGTTGGTTTTTTGTTTCCAGGTAGGGTCGCGTCAGAGATATGAAGGTCAACTTTGTTTTCTTTAAATATAGTTTGGTACTTATTGGCTGATAGCGGCTATAGAGAAGAATCCAACGATGTGCAACAGTAAGGTGTTTGAACGTCAACGAAGGTCACAAAGGTGACATGAACGTCCATTTACAGAAGGTGTTCGAAGTGATAACCACTGGTATCAATGCAGTGCTGCAATCTTCTTATCATGGATTGAGCGGTATTCCTTATCACATCGGCACTTGTCGAAACACAGGCTCTGACAATTCTCTTTCACATATCGTGTAAACAGTAAATATTCTGCAAATACAGCGTACCCATCTAACGTGCCATTGACAAGTAAACGCCATTCGATGGTTTCACAATACAACACTAACAGGAACGGTAGAACTAATACAGGGTGAGTCACCTAACATTACCGCTGGATATATTTCGTAAACCACATCAAATACTGACGAATCGATTCCACAGACCGAACGTGAGGAGAGGGGCTAGTGTAATTGGTTAATACAAACCATAAAAAAATGCACGGAAGTATGTTTTTTAACACAAACCTACGTTTTTTTAAATGGAACCCCGTTAGTTTTGTTGGCACGTCTGAACATATAAACAAATATGTAATCAGTGCCGTTTGTTGCATTGTAAAATGTTAGTTACATCCGGAGATATTGTAACCTAAAGTTGACGCTTGAGCACCACCCCTCCGCTGTTCGATCGTGTGTATCGGAGAGCACCGAATTACGTAGGGATCCAAAGGGAACGGTGATGGACCTTAGGTACAGAAGTGACTGGAACAGCACATTACGTCCACATGCTAACACCTTTTTATTGGTCTTTTTCATTGACGCACATGTACATTACCATGAGGGGTGAGGTACACGTACACACGTGGTTTCCGTTTTCAATTACGGAGTGGAATAGAGTGTGTCCCGACATGTCAGGCCAATAGATGTTCAATGTGGTGGCCATCATTTGCTGCACACAATTGAAATCTCTGGCGTAATGAATGTCGTACATGCCGCAGTACATCTGGTGTAATGCCGCCGCAGGCTGCCACAATACGTTGTTTCATATCCTCTGGAGTTGTAGGCACATCACGATACACATTCTCCTTTAACGTACCCCACAGAAAGAAGTCCAGAAGTGTAAGATAAGGAGAACGGGCTGGCCAATTTATGCGTCCTCCACGTCCTATGAAACGCCCGTCGAACATCCTGTCAAGGGTCAGCCTAGTGTTAATTGCGGAATGTGCACGTGCACCATCATGCTGATACCACATACGTCGACGCGTTTCCAGTGGGACATTTTCGAGTAACGTTGGCAGATCATTCTGTAGAAACGCGATGTATGTTGCAGCTGTTTGGGCACCTGCAATGAAGTGAGTACCAATGAGGTGGTCGCCAATGATTCCGCACCATACATTTACAGTCCACGGTCGCTGTCGCTCTACCTGTCTGAGCCAGCGAGGATTGTCCACGGACCAGTAATGCATGTTCCGTAGATTCACTGCCCCATGGTTTGTGAGACCCGCTTCATCGGTAAACAGGTAGAACTGCAACGCATTCTCTGTTAATGCCCATTGACAGAATTGCACTCGATTATTAAAGTCATCACCATGTAATTGCTGATGTAGCGACACATGAAACGGGTGAAAGCGGTGACGATGCAGTATGCGCATGACACTACTTTGACTCAGTCCACCGGCTCTCGCAATTTCCCGTGTACTCATGTGCGGGTTCATGGCAACAGCAGCTAACTGCACCCGCTTCTCCTGTGACGGGCCTGTTACGGACCCGTTTGCGTGCTACGACCATACCTGTTGCATACAGTTGGCGGTAGATGTTTTGCAATGTGCGGCACGTTGGATGCTCTCTGTCCGGGTACCGTTCTGCATACACCCTGCAGGCTCCAGCTGCATTTCGTCGACACTCGCCATAGATGAGTATCATCTCCGCCTTTTCAGAGTTCGAATACACCATGGTCACAGTTCCTACAACACTACACTATCACAGACGTCTGGTAACACGGTGTGCTACAGTTGGTCTGCGTGCGGAGACGAATGCAGAATAACAATAGCAGCAAGCCCTAAATGCGGACACTGCGACAGCTACACCAAACCACAACAGTGCACTACAGCCACACTCGTAAACACGGTCGTCATCGTAAACATGTCCCTGCAGATGCTGCTTGCCGACCGTGGCCCGTGTTTGTTACAACACGCAACTGAACGTCGGAGGTTTCAAGCGTCAACTTTAGGTTACAATATCTCCGGATGTAATTAACATTTTACAATGCAACAAACGGCACTGATTACGTATTTGTTTATATGTTCAGATGTGCTAACAAAACTAACGTGGTTCCATTTAAAAAACCGTAGGTTTGTGTTAAAAAATATACTCCCGTGCATTTTTGTATGGTTTGTAGTAAACAATTACACTAGCCCCTCTCCTCACGTTCGGTCTGTGGAATCGGTTCGTCAGTATTTGATGTGGTTTACGAAATATATCCAGCGGTAACGTTAGGAGACTCATCCTGTATAGTAGAATCAAGCGAATGTGAATGATGTACTCATTGGAAGAACAAGTCGATATGCATCTCATTTACGGAGGATGCTAACGAAATTCAGTGAGAGCTAGAGACCTATATGCTGAAAGATATCCTCAACGTACTCACTCTACACGTCGTACATTTAAATATATGTGTGATAATCTGAGAACAAGTGAATCTTTAACACATCGGAAACATGTCCGGCAAAGAAAAGTTACTAAAGATGAAACGGAGATTGGTACTCTTGCTGATGAAGATCGAGTTCCTTGTGTTAGTTCGCGTCAGATCGCAAGAGAATCTGGCATGAACCAGAGTAGTATTGTTCGTGTTCTGCATCGCCATAATTATAATCCTTACCATATCAGTCTCCACCAAGAGTTAAGTGGTACGGACTGTATGCGTCGCATTTGATTTTGCCGATGGGCTCAACTTTAGATTCAGAGGGTTGACACATTGATTAATTTTATTTTATTTACTGTGGAGGCTACATTCACAAACCTTGGAAATGATAATATGCATAACTTGAATTATTGGGCAACTGAAAATCCATGTTGGCTGCGGCAAGTTTCACTCCAAAAACTGTGGTCGGTGAATGTATGGTATGGGACTGTGGAGGACAGAATTGTAGGCCCCTAATTTATCGTAGCAAATGTTAGTGGTAGGAAGTACACCACATTCCTGCAAGAAACATTAGGTCTGTTCAAATGGTTCAAATGGCTCTGAGCACTATGGGACTCAACTGCTGAGGTCATTAGTCCCCTAAAACTTAGAACTAGTTAAACCTAACTAACCTAAGGACATCACAAACATCCATGCCCGAGGCAGGATTCGAACCTGCGACCGTAGCGGTCTCGCGGTTCCAAACTGCAGCGCCTTTAACCGCACGGCCACTTCGGCTGGCATTAGGTCTGTTATTGGAAGAAATACCTTTAAGAACAACGAAGATAATGTGGTATCAACACGATGGGTGTCCGGCATATTTTTCGCTGATGGCTAGAAATGAGTTGCAGAGACATTTCCCAAATCATTGAATTGGACGCGGCGGAGAAGAATCGCGGCCGGTTGTTTCGGCAGACTTGACGCCTCTGGGTTTTTTCTTCTGGGGATTCATTAAAGACATTGTTTATAAAATGGTTCGAATGGCACTGAGCAGTATGTGACTTAACTTCTGAGGACATCAGTCGCCTAGAACTTAGAACTAATTAAACCTAACTAACCTAAGGACATCACACACATCCATGCCCAAGGCAGGATTCGAACCTGTGAACGTAGCGGTCGCTCGGCTCCAGACTGTAGCGCCTAGAACCGCACGGCCACTCTGGCCGGCGACATTGTTTATAAAGCCGTTCCATCTACACTTGAAGATATGAGAGAGAGAATTATCAGAGCATGTGTTTTAATAAGTGCCGATTTTATAACAAATAACACTCAATTCATGCAAAAAGATTGCGGTACTGCATTGATACTAATGATTATCACTTCGAACACCTTCTGTCAATGGACGTTTATGCCACCTTTATGACCTTCGTTGACCTTCAAAGACCTTACTGTTACACAACACTGGATTCGTTTCGAGTACCAAACTATAGCATCCCATTTAAAAAAACAAAGTTGACATTCATATTACTGATGCATCCCCACCTAGCACCAATAGCCCAGCGTCCTATTGTGGTCTCCTTTGTCCCATGCAACTTTTGTCCGACAAACGTTACAGCTACTACCATACTTTCGGAGTTATTCTTGGTGGCAATAGTTAGTGAATCACCCTGTGTAGGCGCAGTCCTGTCATTTGCTCGACATGTTTTTACTTCTTTCTTTTGTCGACGAGCTAAAGTCTTACATCTGCTACCCAAGGTTTCTTCATACTTACTATCCTTGTATCTCTGTTTGTCCATCCAGCATCTTTGACCGGATTCTTTAGAAACGTTCACTCCTCTTCAACTGAGCAACCTACTCTGGTGTTGTTATAGCAGTATCCACAGCCTTAGCGGACTTCAGTCATATTAAATGAAAAGTATTGCCTTTATTAAAAATTACTAAGGATTGCTAGCGGTTATGTACAATAACGTTTTCGACAAACGTTGCTATATTTACCAATTGTAACTATAGTGTCAACATCGTGACACTTGAAAAGCATCACAGATGTGGAATATACTTAATGTGAGGCTCTGTTGTGTCCTAAACCAAGCACGGTACACAGAACGAAGTATGAACGCCACCACCTGTTGCTGTTGACAAGCAACAGGAATTTAAAGCAGGTGTTTACATTATTTCGCGTTTTTGCAGAGCACACTGAACACGCATTCAGCAGGACAACGATTGAAGCTGGCGTCCGGCCCTCCAGATTTAGATTTCCCGTGATATCCGTAAATCGCTCCAGGCAAATTCCGAATTAGTTCCTTTGAAAGGGCACGGCCGATTGCCTTCCCCATAATTGCCACAATCCTAGCTTGTGCTCCGTCTCTAATGACCTCTATGTCGACAGAACGTTAAACTCACTCCTCCTCCTTTCCTTCCGCTTTTGATGTTTTCCGGAAAAGTTTTTAAAGTAAAACTGATCTTTAACTACTACGTAGTACTAATTCGATGTTACGTCACACAAGTAGACGTCCATTTTTCAGTATTTATGAAGAACATGTTGCATGCGCGTTAAGGAATGAAAATCGCAATGAGATACTTAATTTAAGGTTTGGAATAATGGTATGGATACCAGTTTGATATAAACATTGCACTTTTTTTGTTACTGACTTAATTTTGCTGATGTTTTAGACATAGGAAGAACATTGTCATACTTGACAAGCATCATAGATGTGTAAAGAAATTAATATCTGGTGGTCACTATAATGTCTGTCTGTCTTTGATATCAGACGTGTTTTAACATGGTAATAAAACTCGTCGTAAAGTTCACTTTAAGCTGTAGTGCCCAAGCGTATTTTGCAATAATGTATTCATGTTATATTATGCCAACAGAATGTGAGATTTGTTATAACAAGCAAAACAGTCAGTCAGCGAGTTCAGTCTTGCCAGAGCCTATTCAACATCTGTTTCGTACTACGCCTATGGGATGTGACATTTCTCGAATACTCAGTCAGGGAGTTCAGTCTTACCTATGCCTGCCTGTCCGCCTTGTGAAATACGCGAACTTACAGGTTAGAGGTTGCGAAGTTGTCCGGAGCAGGGCCGGTTTATGGCCCAAGCAACATAAGGCGCCACTTGGGGTGCCAAGCTGAGAGGGTGGCCGAGGTGCAAGATCCGTGCACAGTGCGCATCACAATTTGTAACGAAAACGGACGTTATTGAAAATGTACAAGGAAGAGAGGGCAAATGATAAGTTCTTGTGTGGAATTGGTCCTGTTTCGGAGTATACACGAAACATGTGAGTTAATGAACATTGCGTTCTCATTTAAAAATATGGCCGAAAGAGTCTGCGTACAGGAATTGTGAAACAAACCCAGTCGTCCAGGACTGCGTGCTGCAAAGGGCCCAGATTCACCACGAGACGTGGAAATTTACAGACGTCTATTGTCTATTGAGGTCTAAGCGCTGTAGTGGGCGAGTGAGACAGACCAGAGCCTACATCCTAGGGAAACCCAGTAGAAGCCGTTTGTGGCCGAGGAGACGTAGCAGTGTTAAATATGGCAGACCTAAGATCATATCTATAATGGTTTAGAATTTACTGTTTAAGTGAAATTAACAGGTTTTGTAACAAAGACCTGAATGCTAAATTCTCAGCGCTTTGATCGATTTTAACGATTGACATTTAATATAGAAGAGCATCATTAAAATGACAAATGTTGTAAATATCAATACTGCATCTTTATTTGCTTAAAAGATATAGTAAATTTAAATTATCAGTATTTACAGTTAAACATCAGATCATCATTTCCTCCACACAAAACACACTGAACGATGACAGCATGACACTTTATTGTATCATTAGGTAATAGAATATTTGTTGTAAAGTTTAGTGCATAATAGTTACTTTTGTTCTTTATTTATTTATCAGTAAGCACATTGGTGCAAGCAAGGCTACTGGCCGTGGCATTCAAAGCAAAGAAGGATATTGTATTCGTTTTATGTAAATTAATTTAACGTTTATTGTATAAGGGATATTATTGTTACTTTATTTAGAATGGGAAAGTGGTCAAACTATGATTATTTAAATATGATAAAACGTAAAATAATGTAGAATAAGCTGTAGCCAATCGGATGGACGGCTTCAGGAAAGGGAACTGCCCTAGTCAGTTGAACGAGGATATTTGGCGCGCGGAAAACGCGGCCGGGGAAGGGCAGAGGACACTGCTGGTGGAGACACGGAAGCCGACGGTCGGTCTTTAGGTAGCTAGGAAGTGAAACGAATTAGAAAATTTCGCATTATGTGTTATTGCGGGACTTAGTCTCTCAGCGGTGAGCAACCGCGAGCCTGGCGTGAACTCTAACTTTTCGCATAGTTAACGAGGTGGAGTATCGAACTTGTACTTCGCGATGAGATTGTGAATGATCGAACTGTGTCAAATGGATATGCGCTCGAGTGTAACAGTAACTCTAAATATGGCCACTTTCGCTATTAGTTTGCTTTCTGAATAAACATTATTCTAACCAAATCGCAACTGTGTGGCCTACATCGTTTATGAGTCGTTAATTTAGTTCCCAATATTATTACAACTGTTATTGTATGTTATGTTAACTTTGTATTTCGCAAACTTGCCATCAGCCATACAGTTTAACCAATGGGTCACAAGTGTCTAATTTAGGGCGTGTAATGCAATTCCGTCCTTTGACGAGTTTGAGCCAAGACATTTCGACGAAGAGGAACCGAATGTGAGCCCAAACATCTTTGGGATGTTAGCTCGCAAACAGCCAATGCACCATAACTGAATGCGTAACTAAGCAGAAAGGTATGAAAAAGCCAAGGGTATATACCTCCCACCGAACAATTCATAGTGATGCACTTCAGATCTATGTTAGGCTTAAGAATTTATATTCATAATCATCTTTCACTGCTGAAGGTAAGATGAAATGGTTTGTGATATGTTATCTACTGTTTTCAGCATTATTAGTTGAAGCCGTTTCGTGTGAGAGCTTCTGAGACATGAGAACCTCTACGATGACACCTATAGCTTTATGTGTTTCTTCACCTTCCACTGTTACAGTCAGCGTTGAAAATAGTATTACTATTATTCACTTATTTATTTGATGATTTTTACAAAATGAGAGAATTTTATAGCCTTTTCTACCTTCAACATGGGAAATTTGCCACATGATATTTTGATTTTTGGGTTATTTCTACTTAATGCAAGCTATTATGCATTCACGGATTCAGATGACACGTTTTTAGAGCCATATATGCAGAGTAGTCATGATGAACTAGATGTTCTGGTTCATGTCTATTTTCAACTCCCTTGATTTATAACTTTTGCCATTGCAGGAGGTTTTAGTATATCGATAATAGAGAACTACGCAAAGAGGCGACCACAGTCATGAGACAGCGATGTGCGCATATACAGATGGCAGTGTACACAGGATATAAAAGGGCACTGCATTGTCGAAGTTGTCATTTGCCCTTAAGTGATTCATCAGAAAATGTTTCCGACGTAATTACGGCCGCACGACGGGAATTAACAGACTTTGAATGCGGACTGATAGTTGGAGCCAGATGCAAGGGACACTCCACTATGGAAATCTTTAGGGGATATAATGTTCCACGATCCGCAGTCCCAAGAGTCTGCCGAGAATACAAAATTTCAGGCACTACCTCTCACTACGGACAGCGCAGTGGCCGATCGCCTTCACTTAACGACTGAGAGCAGCGGCGTTTGCGTAGAGTTATCAGAGCTAACAGTCAATCAACACTGAATGATATAACCGCAGATATCAACGTGTGACGTACGACGAACATATCCATTAAGACAGTGCGTCGAAATATGGCGTCAATGGGCAATGGCAACACAAGAGCGACTCTAGTGCCTTTGTTAACAACACGGCATGGCCTGCAGCGCCTCTCTTGGGACTGTGAACATATCGGTTGGACCATAGACGACTGGAAAGCCGTGGCATGGTCAGATGAGTCCAGATTTCAGTTTGTGAGAGCTGATGGTAGGGTTCGTGTGTGGCGCAGACCCCACGCAGCTATTGATCCAGGTTTCCAACAAGCTACTGTGCAAGCCGTTCGTGGCCCCATAATTTTGTGGGGTGTGTTGTAAGTAGACTGTTTAGGTTTTTATATTGGTAACGCCACGTAGTGCTCTGTATGGAAATCACTGGATGTGCTGTGTGCAGTCTGTGGCTGGTTTGCATTGTTGTTGGAATATCTGCCATTGTAGTGTTGGGCAGCTGCATGTTAACAGCGCGTAGCGTTGCGCAGTTGGAGGTGAGCCGCCAGCAGTGGTGGATGTGGGGAGAGAGATGGCGGAGTTTTGAAATTTGTAAGACTGGATGTCATGAACTGCTATATATATATTATGACTATTAAGGTAAATACATTGTTTGTTCTCTATTAAAATCTTTCATTTGCTAACTATGCCTATCAGTAGTTAGTGCCTTCCGTAGTTTGAATCTTTTATTTAGCTGGCAGTAGTGGCGCTCGCTGTATTGCAGTAGTTCGAGTAACGAAGATTTTTGTGAGGTAAGTGATTTGTGAAAGGTATAGGTTAATGTTAGTCAGGGCCATATTTTTTGTAGGGATTTTTGAAAGTCAGATTGCGTTGCGCTAAAAATATTGTGTGTCAGTTTAAACACAGTCATGTATAATTGTTCAAAGGGGATGTTTCAGTGTTTACTTAGAATAGAGGCTATTTGGAGGCAATATTTAGCCATTCGTGGATTTCATGTTCTCAAAAACCTATGGAATTTTTATGGATGACAATGCACTATGTCACCGGGCCACAAGTGTTCGCAGTTGGTTTGAAGAATATTCAGGACAGTTTGGGCGAATTGTATGGCCACCCAGATCACCCGACATGAATCGCATCGAACATTTATGGGGCATAATCGTGAGGTCAGTTCGTGTGATTTCGTAGAGTCTATTGGCGATCCACGAGCCAGAGAGAACATCGCATTATCGAGACGAGCTTAGTATTAGCGAGATGCAACAGGTTCAATGAAGCTTGAGCGTTAACGTCAATTTAGCCACGATAGCCGTACAGTACATTCATTTTCTTACAGCCAAGATCCTCGTTCACTGTGACACACAGCGTTCTATCGTCGTAGCGCACAATGGTCACGGAAGCATAACAACGTGAAACAGGTGACACTCATTAGTTGTCAGCTGAATTACACTTGGTTCGTCAAATGTATGTCATATCCCCTAAAACTGAGCTCCCTCAGGTGCCTCACATTTAGTACCACCCTGGTGACACGTGTAGCCTACACAATGTTGTCCAAATGTCGATCATTAATCCGTCACCTCATCTACTTTCATCTCACTGTGATTCAGACGTTCATGCACATTTGGAAAGGTGGATGGCTGAGTCGAAACCAACAATCAGATGGTGATGTTTCTTCCTTTGGTCGCAGAGATGATAAAAGATTGGGAAAATCACAATGCCCCTAGTACACCCACATAGATTTTGTCCATAAATCCTGAAATTGAGAATTTATGTGCTTTTATTTCAGTGAATACAAAGTCACATAGCATGAGCAACGATATTTAAAACAAGGAAACGCTGCTGGGCCTTGTCAGTACGATGTTACACCCATTTAGGACATAATGCATGCCCTGATTCGGTTGGAAAGGGTATAATGCAGCATCTGAGTTCTCTCCTGATACAAGCTGTCTTATCACTGTCGCTAAATGACTCTCGATATCCTGATTGCTCACACCGAAATGATACTAACATCCCGTCTGGTCCCATACGTATTCTATTGGAGACAGACAGTGTGATCTTGCAGGCCAAGAGAAAGTAGGTGAAAATCTTAGGCAACTTGTAGGCACTGTACCGTTTAAGGACGAACATTCTTTAGTGGAATGGTTGTATGAGGATAATATCTCACGAGAGATGGACGGATGAATTTAAAATTGTTTCCCTAGATTTTCGCACTGGGGAATGAAGGGTACACTTGTTAGTATGGTTATAACGATAGCTACAACAACAGAAAATGCTAAACAAAAGTGCCATGAGATCGAGTCATATCTCGGAGGAAGTTAGTAAGAAGGTTGGGTGATCGCGGAACTAAAATGATGAACCAACCCCTAAAAACACATTGAAACCTCCGTCCAATCAAACTGAGCAGGAGTCCTGATGCCACACAAAAGGTCGGTTCTGTAATGGGCGGTAGGTCTCTCGGTAGATCAAAGGCTTCCCTCCTGTCACAATACATCACACAGGATGTTAAATCTCATGAGCCGCAACACGTGATGACACAAGATGTGTGTGACATACAGATGTTCCTCAGAGTTTCATGAAATACTATAGTAAGTTACATACAGCCTTACCTGATGGCACCCCACACAATTACACTAGGACAACAACATTATCTTTCACAGAAACATTTGCAGGATGTGTCTTCTGATACTCTGACCTCTACCCACAGTGCTGCCGTATTCACATACGACGGTCTTTCACGGTAGGGTATAACCAATATTTACCGTTGAAAATCATTGCACGATTCCTACGTATGGTACCACTCCGATCGTGACTGATGTGCCACACTTGAAACTGAGACGATACAGCCCTCAAAAACGCATCCATAATCTATGAGAGCGGATGCTTCTGCGCGGGCTGAATGACGGAAGTGGACGTAGAGTGCGGGTTTGGGAGTAAGAGAGGAACGGTAACGGGCCAGCCAAGTGGGGGCCGCGCTGAGTTGCCCACATCGGCATCAGCTTTGGGGGTCCACCAGGTGCCGGAGCTATTTGACCCCCTGCTATTGGGTCGTTCTGGAAGCGCGAGAAGTCCTGGTGACTAGCAGAAATTCAGAGTTCTTGTTCGCTGGCTGTTGAAGGCCAAGAATGGAGGAAAAAGCCTCCATGACTGGTCAGCGGGACCAGATAAAATGCTGAATATAAGATATCTCAATAAAAAACTGATAAGATACTGGAAAGCCAGCACCAAAAATAAAAGGAGAAAAATGTGTAATTTCTAACTTATTTTATGTTATATTTTCTGTGAATAGTATTAACTTTAAAAATTAATAACGGAGCGACACCTTTACCGATTTTTATAATTGAGGTGTCTATGAATAGGTATAGTAGAGATCTATAAGAGAATCAAAACACAATCGTTATACATATTACCAGCTTTGAAATAAAACCCAGGATGTGTTTTCCGCGGGAAAATAGTGAATTTCTGCAGTAAGATTAATTAATATGTTGGGGGTAGCGACAGCATTTGCAAAATAAACATAGTTAGGGAAGTAGGAGTAAGTTTACTTCTAACTGTTAATATCTATTAACGGAAATAAAACAACAAATAACGTTTTCCATGGTATAACTAGAATTTACGAGGAAACTAGGGAATGTAATGAAACACTGAAGGTAGTAATGAAAAGATGGGAAAATCAGCATGCGAATCCATGTATAAGACGTGTGTATAGCGATATATTTATAGTTTTTATATGTTTTGGAAGATATAAAGTATACGTTTTGATCATGTTACAGTGCGAGGATATAAACACCGGGCAGCCATTTTCGCACTGACAGCCTGATTTTGGTGACGTTAGGAGGCGAACAGTCTGATTTGGGCAGTATTCGGAGGAAGTCATGGTGGTGAATTTTGCACGCGCAGCAAGAGGGTCGCTTTAAGGAAGTTTTCAAATTTTCTTCAGTGTCTGAACGTGGATTTATAAGATTTACACCTACGTCGCTAGCAAAAACTTAGAAACATTTCCGAACAGTGTACTTCGAAGATTTTTCATCAGGGGAAGATTTTGAACTTTGAAATGTCACCGCCGACCTCAGCGAGTGGTTTTCGGGATATCTAAATTTTGCCAGCTCGCGACGAAGGAACTTTAGCTTGAATTCCAAACGAGTGAGAATTAAAATTGTTGCGAGACTTTGGAGTGCGTGAGATATTACGTGGGTTTCTTTAAGTTCTCGCTTTGTCATGATAACGCTCAGTATTGGCAATTCATAAACTTGTCACTTTAATCAGCGAGTGTAGTGAACTCTATTTATATACATTTCTGCATGCATTTGACTGGAAGATTTCTTTATTTTTACTTGAGGATATCAGGACGAATGGTACGAGTGATTGGTTGGCTGCTAATCTTAAATGTAATCAAGTTATAAAGAAAAATCCAACCATTTACTGGGGCAATTGGCAGAGCGGTACTGACTGGAACATCGACACACTCATAATCGGCAGACCAGTGATGGGGGCGCTGAGTTAATTCAGTTACTTTTTTGGACATAAACTTTCAAGAGACAATTTCAGTTCATCTCCTAATTTTTTTTTAAAGTCAGTGTGCACCTGAATTGAATAGTCAAGTCGCAAAACATAGACTACAAACAAGAACGGAAGCCATACTGGACAACTGTAAACAGAAGTATATACATAAATGTACTTACCAAAGCACTATACTTTTGAATCGAAGAACATGTTAGTAACAATAATTAAAATTTTTTCTTCCGAGTTGAAGACAGGCTGGGACTCGCAAATGCCTCAGAATATCCACGGGCTAATGCACATACCTCTAGTTGTTTCGGGAACTCAACTGGAAATGCCTGGAGGGAAGGTGCACTCTTTTCCAGAAACACTAGTGAGAAAGTTTAGAGAACTGGCATTTGAAGCTGACTGCAGAACGATTTTACTGCCGCCAATGTACATTTTGCCTAATGACCACGAAGATAAGATGAGCGAAATTCTGGCACTTACGGAGGCATATACACAGTCGCTTTTCCCTCGTTCTACATCTACATCTACATTTACACTCCGCAAGCCACCCAAAGGTGTGTGGCGGAGGGCATTTTACGTGCCACTGTCATTACCTCCCTTTCCTGTTCCAGTCGCGTATGGTTCGCGGGAAGAACGACTGTCTGAAAGCCTCCGTGCGCGCTCTAATCTCTCTAATTTTGCATTCGTGATCTCCTCGGGAGGTATAAGTAGGGGGAAGCAATATATTCGATACCTCATCCAGAAACGCACCCTCTCGAAACCTGGCGAGCAATCTACACCGCGATGCAGAGCGCCTCTCTTGCAGAGTCTGCCACTTGAGTTTATTAAACATCTGCGTAACGCTATCACGATTACCAAATAACCCTGTGACGAAACGCGCCGCTCTTCTTTGGATCTTCTCTATCTCCTCCGTCAAACCGATCTGGTACGGATCCCACACTGATGAGCAATACTCAAGTATAGGTCGAACTAGAGTTTTGTAAGCCACCTCCTTTGTTGATGGACTACATTTTCTGAGCACTCTCCCAATGAATCTCAACCTGGTACCCGCCTTACCAACAATTAATTTTATATGATCATTCCACTTCAAATCCTTCCGCACGCATACTCCCAGATATTTTACAGAAGTAACTGCTACCAGTGTTTGTTCCGCTATCATATAATCATACAATAAAGGATCCTTCTTTCTATGTATTCGCAATACATTACATTTGTCTATGTTAAGGGTCAGTTGCCACTCCCTGTACCAAGTGCCTATCCGCTGCAGATCTTCCTGCATTTCGCTACAATTTTCTAATGCTGCAACTTCTCTGTATACTACAGCATCATCCGCGAAAAGCCGCATGGAACTTCCGACACTATCTACTAGGTCATTTATATATATTGTGAAAAGCAATGGTCCCATAACACTCCCCTGTGGTACGCCAGAGGTTGCTTTAACGTCTGTAGACGTCTCTCCATTGATAACAACATGCTGTGTTCTGTTTGCTAAAAACTCTTCAATCCAGCCACACAGCTGGTCTGATAATCCGTAGGCTCTTACTTTGTTTATCAGATGACAGTGCGGAACTGTATCGAACGCCTTCCGGAAGTCAAGAAAAATAGCATCTACCTGGGAGACTGTATCTAATATTTTCTGGGTCTCATGAACAAATAAAGCGAGTTGGGTCTCACACGATCGCTGTTTCCGGAATCCATGTTGATTCCTACATAGTAGATTCTGGGTTTCCAGAAACGACATGATACTCGAGCAAAAAACATGTTCTAAAATTCTACAAGAGATCGACGTCAGAGATATAGGTGTATAGTTTTGCGCAACTGCTCGACGACCCTTCTTGAAGACTGGGACTACCTGTGCTCTTTTCCAATCATTTGGAACCCTCCGTTCCTCTAGAGACTTGCGATACACGGCTGTTAGAAGGGGGGCAAGTTCTTTCGCGTACTCTGTGTAGAATCGAATTGGTATCCCGTCAGGCCCAGTGGACTTTCCTCTATTGAGTGATTCCAGTTGCTTTTCTATTCCTTGGACACTTATTTCGATGTCAGCCATTTTTTCGTTTGTGCGAGGATTTAGAGAAGGAATTGCAGTGCGGTCTTCCTCTGTGAAACAGCTTTGGAAAAAGGTGTTTAGTATTTCAGCTTTACGCGTGTCATCCTCTGTTTCAATGCCATCATCATCCCGTAGTGTCTGGATATGCTGTTTCGAGCCACTTACTGATTTAACGTAAGACCAGAACATCCTAGGATTTTCTGTCAAGTCGGTACATAGAATTTTACTTTCGAATTCACTGAACGCTTCACGCATAGCCCTCCTTACGCTAACTTTGACATCGTTTAGCTTCTGTTTGTCTGAGAGGTTTTGGCTGCGTTTAAACTTGGAGTGAAGCTCTCTTTGCTTTCGCAGTAGTTACCTAACTTTGTTGTTGTACCACGGTGGGTTTTTCCCGTCCCTCACAGTTTTATTCGGCACGTACCTGTCTAAAACGCATTTTACGATTGCCTTGAACTTTTTCCATAAACACTCAACATTGTCAGTGTCGGAACAGAAATTTTCGTTTTGATCTGTTAGGTAGTCTGAAATCTGCCTTCTATTACTCTTGCTAAACAGATAAACCTTCCTCCCTTTTTTTATATTCCTATTAACTTCCATATTCAGGGATGCTATTTGCGAGTGGAACAGGAAAGAAAATGACTGGTACTGGTAAAACGTACCCTCCGCCACGCACAATACCGTGCCTTGCGGAGTATATATGTAGGTGTAAATGTAGATGCAGACCCAATTGGTTTGGTGTTAACGATAACCGGAAATGGGGACGGCGATTTAGTACCATGGCTTCTGTCAGTCCAACGATGGGTAATCGGAAGTAGTGTCAGGGTGTGTTTGTTACTTGTTGAATTATAGGTTCCATAGATAATTAGAACGGTTCTTTTATCATAATTATGTGGGACGAGTCAGTTTAAAGGATATATATATACATGATAAGTGGTAACGTTGAAGTGAATATAATGTTTTACCCAAAGTCATGCACCTGTTCTTAAAATTAGTTAGAAATTCGCCTGTGAATTATAAGCAATTGTCCATGAGAAACGATTTTAATTTAGATTTAAAACTTGTTGTTTTACTTGTCAGCCATTTTATGTTACTAGGCAAATGATCATGATATTTGGTTGCTGCACACTCAAATTCTTTCTGAGCAACTCATTGCTGCGTTATAAAGTTCATTTTTTCCTCTAGTGTTTCACATATGGACGTCACTTTTCCCCTCAAACTCTGATGGATGATTTATCACAAATTTCATTATCGCATGTACACATTCTGACGGTGTAGTTACATTCCTAACTTCTTGAAGAGGTACCTGCATGATGACCACTGGTGAACACCACATTTTTTCTCCATGCCACTTTCTGCATTTAATTCTTTCTTTCTGAGTCGTGAGTTACATTAGAAAATTATTCCATAAGACATTATTGATTGGAATATTCAAAATAAGACAGGAGATTCATCCGTTTGTTTCCAAGATTAGCAATTTTGAACATTCCACCCTCTTTACTGACTCCTGTTCATATGTTACATCAATTTTTAGTATTATTCTTAAGTGCTTAATTAAACACAGTGTGTTTCTTCAAAATTTAAGAAGAGTTCATTTCCGGAGAAACAGTTAATAATTCTTTAAAAAAACGTTATTAACTATCTCCTCTGTTGCTTTCTCTCTAATGGCGTTTATTATAACACTAGTATCGTCTTCAGAAAGCATCAGTTATGCTTGTTGAATGTTAAGTAGAAGGTAGTCGCATATATAAGTAGTATTTGGAGAGTCAGAATTGAACCTGTAGGACGTCCTTTGAGATTTCTCTAGAGTCACTGAAGTTTCCTACCCTTCCAACACTTTTAAACTGTTCAACATAATTTATTGCATTCTGATAATTAAGTGTGATTCAAACTAGTTGCGTGTAAAGTCATAAATTCCGCGTAACTTGAGTTTTTCTACGAATCTAACATGATCTACACACACACACACACACACACACACACACACACACACACACACACAAACATACCCGCGTGCCTTGGAAAGATCGCTAATACACCAGCTGGCGATATTTTATTATCTAAGACTTGTAATATTAGGTGAGTGAATGTATAAACCAAATCCTCGTACAAACAAGCAACCTCGAATTCTAGCTGTGATTTGCTGATTTAATTGATTATACTTAAATTAACACTCGAGATGGCGCTGTTGTTAGCACACTGGACTTGTATTTGGGGTGATTGTTCTAATCTCAGTCGGACGATCTTGATTTAGGCTTTCTGTGACTCATCTAAATCGTTCCAAGTCAATGCTAGAATGATTCCTTTTAAATAGCATGGCAGATGTTTTTCTCCATGCTCGATAAAATCCGAGCTTGTGCTCCCCATCTAGTGACCCCATTATGCTGGGGAGTTAAAAACTTCTTCCTTTCCTTCCTTCCTATTACTGAAATGTGAGACAGCTTACTATTAAGTACATTAATTTTTCGACTATTTTGAAGAAAATATGTCAGTGAGGAAATTGGACGATAACTGTTTAAGTTTTTCTTATCATCTTCCTTATAAAGGAAATTAACAATAACATATTTAATCTGTCTCCATAAATTCCTTCCGGCAGTGGTCCATTACATACATCACTGAGGGCATTACTTATTAAGTTAGAGAAATTTCTCTAAGTTCTGTTTGAAATTCCATTGGTTTGTAGCATTTTTGTATTTCTGTGAATTTCACTGAAGGATGTTCATGCTACTTTGATTGCTTAAAGCTTTCTGGTGTAACATTTTAATAGAGCCTATTCCTACTTCAAGTGAACTATTTTATCCTACTTTTTCTGCTACATTTATAAACTGTGAAACTTCTTAATTATCAGGCAGAACATTGTCATTAAGTTCAACTGCAATGGTATCTTGTATGCTGACTGGCTGTCCTGTCTCTCACTGTCTCTCACAGGGACATTTTAATGACTTTCCTTATAGTCATACAAAACTTTTGTATGATGCACCTTAGATCTTATCTCATTCAGGCTTGTATATACATTTCCCTGTTTCACTTTGATGAGATTACAATTCCCTTAATTATATATGGCTTACACGTTTTTTATGGAGTCTCTGGAAAGATTTTTAGGAATGCAACTTTAAAATTTTGACATAAATGTGATGTGGAGCAAACTCAATTTGATGTCAGCATATCTCTCTCTCTCTCTCTCTCTCTCTCTCTCTGAATCTGCCTCAGGGCTGTGATGTGCTATATTATTTCTTCCCATTACCTGTGCATCATCATCTGGCAGTCGATTAACAGCTGGGACCACATTAATTATTACAGCCGGAACATTGTCTATAAAGAAGACATCAGTCAGTGTCCTCCTGTTTTGTTGCACAAGAGTTGGAGAATTACCTATCTCTTAAGGAATCTACATTGAAATTTCCACAAACTGCTGTTTCTTCCTGTCTGACTGGTACCTCCATAATACATCGACCTTTCTCATAAATATCTGAAAGTTTAATAGAGGGGATCTGTATATTGTTAAAGTTACCAGAAAATTTTCTACGGTAACAACTCATAAGCCCGCGCTTCTGGGACTGATTTATAGAG
Source organism: Schistocerca americana (assembly GCF_021461395.2). Lineage (NCBI taxonomy): Eukaryota > Metazoa > Arthropoda > Insecta > Orthoptera > Acrididae > Schistocerca > Schistocerca americana. The sequence goes on along the minus strand of NC_060130.1, from coordinate 859,490,699 downwards.
AAAGTGATTGTTTTAATATTTTTGACTTTGTGTTCAGCTTTTAGATGTGTTGGAGCTCCTCTTTTTTCCATGTCAACTGTAAACGAAAATTACACTAGTCTCTTTAAACCCTCATATTTGACTTCTCAGTCCCTCTGGTTACATGGTCTTCAGAGACGCACTAAACATCTATCATTACAGAATTTTCCCTATCTTCTAGATATACAAAGAGCACATATGACTTGTTTTTCAGTACACTAATATTTTGATGAAACCAATTAATTTAAATTTTCTGGAAACAGTTACAGATGGTCCTCTTTTGCTCTAATTTTTTTAAAGACTTTCCTTCTTTCGCTTTACGCCATAGTCCCGCAGCGATCGCAGGGTCGGCGTGGTTACAACGGATTTGGCAATGTTAGTGCTAGGGATGGCCGGATGCTCTTCCTGTTGCCACCCCAACTGTCTGCGTCTAGTGTAAATCATGAAATTGTGCGGACGTGTTTCAAATGTCTGCGACGAGTGTAACTGAGGCGCAACGTGGAGACCAGCCCGATACACCTAGCGGGATGTGGAAAACCGCATAAAAACCACATCCAGGCCGGCCGGCACCCCGGCCCTTGTCGTTAATTCGCCAGGCGGATTCGATCCGGGGCCGGTGCGCCTACCCGAGTTCAGGAAGCAGCGCGTTAGTGTCCTCGGCTACCCTGGTGGGTTAATTTTTTTTAAGACTCTCTATCTATAACTTGGCTCTAATGTATACTACTGGCCATTAAAATTACTACACCACGAAGGTGACTTGCTGCAGACGCGAAATTTAACCGATAGGAAGAAGATGCTGTAATATGCAAATGATTAGCATATCAGAGCATTCACACAAGGTTGGCGCCGGTGGCGACACCTACAACATGCCGACATGAGGAAAGTTTCCAACCGATTTCTCATACACAAGCAGCAGTTGACCGGCGCTTCCTGGTGAAACGTTGTTGTGATGCCTCGTGTAAGGAAGAGAAATGCGCACCATCACGTTTCCGACTGTTAGCAGAATATGGAATCGGTGGGTTCGCGAGGGTAATACGGAACGCCGTGCTGGATCACAACGGCCACGTATCACTAGCAGTCGAGATGACAGGCATCTTATCCGCATGGCTGTAACGGATCGTGCAGCCACGTCTCGATCCCTGAGTCAACAGATGGGGACGTTTGCAAGACAACAACCATCTGCACGAACAGTTCGACGACGTTTGCAGCAGCATGGACTATCAGCTCGGAGACCATGACTGCGGTTACCCTTGACGCTGCATCACAGACAGGAGCGCCTGCGATGGTGTACTCAACGACGAAGCTGGGTGCACGAATGGCAAAACGTCATTTTTTCGGATGAATCCAGGTTCTGTTTACAGCATCATGATGGTCTCATCCGTGTTTGGCGACACGCGGTGAACGCACATTGGAAGCGTGTATTCGTCATCGTCATACTGGCGTGTCACCTGGCGTCATGGTATGGGGTGCCATTGGTTACACGTCTCAGTCACCTCTTGTTCGCACTGACGGCACTTTGAACAGTGAACGTTACATTTCAGATGTGTTACGACCCGTGGCTTTACCCTTCATTCGATCCCTGCGAAACCCTACATTTCAGCAGGATGATGCACGACTGCATATTATAGGTCCTGTACGGGCCTTTCTGGATACAGAAAATGTTCGACTGCTGCCCTGGCCAGCATATTCTCCAGATCTCTCACCAATTGAAAACGTCTGGTCAACGGAGGCCGAGCAACTGGCTCGTCACAATACGTCAGTCACTACTCTTGAAGAACTGTGGTATCGTGTTGAATGGGCAGTTGTACCTGTACACGCCATCCAAGCCATACGTGCAGAATGGTGTTAGATCCATTCTTTTGCCGTTCTCGAGACAGGATGCTGACGTGTTGTTTCAACAGCATAATGCTCGCCCTCATGGTTCCCGGACTTATCACCAATCGAGCACGTGCAAGAAATGATGGGACGAGAAGTCATTCGTGTGACTCGTCAACCAACAACTCTTAAAGAACTACATGAAACTTCCTGGCAGATTAAAACTGTTTGCCCGACCGAGACTCGAACTCGGGACCTTTGCCTTTCGCGGGCAAGTGCTCTACCATCTGAGCTACCGAAGCACGGCTCATGCCCGGTACTCACAGCTTTACTTCTGTCAGTATATCAGCGCACACTCCGCTGCAGAGTGCAAACCTCGTTCTGGAAGCTACATGAAAGGTCGAGCAGGTGTGGCATAACGTGTCCCAGGATAGTTTTCACCCTCTATACGATTCACTGGATGCCGGGATCAGTCCCTGCGTTGCCCCCCGTGGAGGTTACACCGCGTACTAATATGGCTGTTTCAGCATGGGTCGATACTTGGCTGCTCAGGACCACTTGTACTATTGATCTGTAAATGTCATTATTTCATGTACTCCATATGCACTATTGCAACAATAAATCTTGAGTGAGTTGGAAACCTCTAAAGGGTTGTACCAATTCTTTTCTGGCAGTACGTAGTCGCCTTTTTCATTATACACTCCTGGAAATGGAGAAAAGAACACATTGACACTGCGAGAGGGCTGTACAAGCAATGATCACACGCACGGCACAGTGGACACAGCAGGAACCGCGGTGTTGGCCGTCGAATGGCGCTAGCTGCGCAGCATTTGTGCACCGCCGCCGTCAGTGTCAGCCAGTTTGCCGTGGCATACGGAGCTCCATCGCAGTCTTTAACACTGGTAGCATGCCGCGACAGCGTGGACGTGAACCGTATGTGCAGTTGACGGACTTTGAGCGAGGGCATATAGTGGGCATGCGGGAGGCCGGGTGGACGTACCGCCGAATTGCTCAACACGTGGGGCGTGAGGTCTCCACAGTACATCGATGTTGTCGCCAGTGGTCGGCGGAAGGTGCACGTGCCCGTCGACCTGGGACCGGACCGCAGCGACGCACGGATGCACGCCAAGACCGTAGGATCCTACGCAGTGCCGTAGGGGACCGCACCGCCACTTCCCAGCAAATTAGGGACACTGTTGCTCCTGGGGTATCGGCGAGGACCATTCACAACCGTCTCCATGAAGCTGGGCTACGGTCCCGCACACCGTTAGGCCGTCTTCCGCTCACGCCACAACATCGTGCAGCCCGCCTCCAGTGGTGTCGCGACAGGCGTGAATGGAGGGACGAATGGAGACGTGTCATCTTCAGCGATGAGAGTCGCTTCTGCCTTGGTGCCAATGATGGTCGTATGCGTGTTTGGCGCCGTGCAGGTGAGCGCCACAATCAGGACTTCACACGACCGAGGCACACAGGGCCAACACCCGGCATCATGGTGTGGGGAGCGATCTCCTACACTGGCCGTACACCACTGGTGATCGTCGAGGGGACACTGAATAGTGCACGGTACATCCAAACCGTCATCGAACCCATCGTTCTACCATTCCTAGACCGGCAAGGGAACTGGCTGTTCCAACAGGACAATGCACGTCCGCATGTATCCCGTGCCACCCAACGTGCTCTAGAAGGTGTAAGTGAACTACCCTGGCCAGCAAGATCTCCGGATCTGTCCCCCATTGAGCATGTTTGGGACTGGATGAAGCGTCGTCTCACGCGGTCTGCACGTCCAGCACGAACGCTGGTCCAACTGAGGCGCCAGGTGGAAATGGCATGGCAAGCCGTTCCACAGGACTACATCCAGCATCTCTACGATCGTCTCCATGGGAGAATAGCAGCCTGCATTGCTGCGAAAGGTGGATATACACTGTACTAGTGCCGACATTGTACATGCTCTGTTGCCTGTGTCTATGTGCCTGTGGTTCTGTCAGTGTGATCATGTGATGTATCTGACCCCAGGAATGTGTCAATAAAGTTTCCCCTTCCTGGGACAATGAATTCGCGGTGTTCTTATTTCAATTTCCAGGAGTGTAGATGAACGTTGAGGAATTCAGTTGAATTCAGATGCGCGTGAAACTACCCAGCCTGTGAGTACGCTGTCTATCTGCACCTGTCTCGTCGGTGAATAAACCTACTGCTCAGAAGGCAGTTACGAGTTTCAATCCTTTCACTTCAGCTGTTCAGTGAAATCAATGTGACGAAGTATGTGTGCCATGTAGGTTTTCAGTACATGAAGTGATGTATGGTGTTTTTCATTGATTATTTACTAACTGTGGTGTAAGTTACTAAGGTAGAATAGGGCGGGCAGGGGGATTTATGATTCCTAAAAGATACGTGTTAAATGACTATACTCATACGAAGCGTAGCATCTGCAATAAAGATCTGAAAACTCCAGGCAACAGATACTTCAGAACTATTGTTACATCACAAGTAGCTCGCACAGAATATAATCATCAAACTATGAGCCCCTCCTTCCTGCGCAGAGACTTTTGATTCAGCGGGACTTCATGTCATCACTATTATTGGTGAAACACAGAGTGAACCTGTAAACATATGGGACAGTCTGAAGTATTTTTACCCAATACTATGTTTTTTCAACAAAATGCCCATTTTATTTCAATTTTCGTACATACGTTTTGCTTTCAACATTTTATAAGTGTAAAAAAAAAATGGAAATGAGCGTTTAGTGCCATTGGCCGGGAGGTACCTTACGGGGCAGGTCCGGCCGCCTTGGTGCTGGTCTTATTACATTCGACGCCACACTGCGACCTGCGCGCCGGATGGGGATGGAATGATAGTGAAGATGACACAACACCCAATCCCTGAGCGGAGAAAATACCAGACCCAGTCGGGTCGTTGTTGATCTTTTCACTCATTTTTTTTTTATTACAGAGGCCAGCCAGCTTTCTGGCCGAACACGCTGAGCTACCGGCACCCACTCAGCTATCGGAGCTTTCTGACCGAACACGCTGAGCTACCGGCACCCACTCAGCTATCGGGGCGGACTTGTAAGTGTAAATGGTCGTCGACTGCAAGTTGTGTCACGCAACAGCATCGATGGCAGCAATAACGGATTCAGAATCTCTTCTCATTCAATTCGTTACGCTTTTCCCCGTTCACCGATGTCGGACATGAAGTCATTACCGGATTATTAGGAACGTTATGAAGGTTACAACAATGTCTCTACACCCGGTATATAAAGGCCCCCGTAAACGATCAAATATTTTGTCAAAGATAACTATGGTTGCCAAACATTTGACCGTGTATGGTGCTGTTTGACGTGTTTGTCAAGCATAGATCGTGTTTGACGTGTTTGCCACAAATTCTGATTGACGGAAAGTTTGACAAGATGGCGGAAGTTGCTTCTGTTGATGTTTCGTCGCACTTATTTAGTGAAAAATTGTTCTACTACGATTTACCTCACTGTGTAGTGAGTTTCCACAACTGTTGAAATTACGATCATGTATAAAAAAAATAGCACTGCCTATTCGAAAATGGTAGAGGTATCACATCTTTCTTAGACATACATTACGCAGCGAGAGTTTATGAACAAAATTAATATTTTGGTATACAGGATTATGCAAGCGGAAGTGGAATGAAATAAAAGAAATCATTGTTCTCGGGTTCTTCCACGGACGATGTGGCTGTACGTTCCCACGTTGTAGTATTTTAATTAACTGTCATTAGAGGGCCAAGTAGAAGAGAATAAATTTTCACATGCTTGTGTCTTCTTTGTTAGAGTGAGGATGAAGTACCGCTAAACAAGTTATGACACATTTGACTGTATATCCACAGAAAGTTGATGTAATCGGCAGGTTCAGAGTGTAACAATTTCAGTAACGGGTTCTCAGTTGTATATTTCTCTTTCATTTTAAACCATTTCCTGGAACAGCGTTTTTTTTTCTTATTCTTGAAACACAGCGGTAGAGTCGATGTTAGAAATGCTTATCTGCATTTGTGGCCATTCCCGCTATAGTGCCAAAATTCAGCATACACGAAAAACGTGTGCTTCAAATGTAAGGTTAAATTCACAAGCTTTCATTTTTACGTGTACGGGCTTGTTTGACCCATCAATGGCTTGATAAGAGCGACGGACAAGTTCGCTCTTCTACATGGGCCTTAACAAATTTTTAAAAGTTTCATTATCTATTCGAAGAAAGCTGATGTAATCATCGGGTTCTAAAACTAATAACTTCTTTAGCAGATATTCATCGGTAAATCCCTAATTTCAAGCCATTCCTTAGACCCGCGTCTTGTTTTCTTCATTGTCTTTAAACACAGTGCCGATGCCAGGACTACTTTGTCTGCATTTGTGGTCATTCTCCCTACTGTCAAAATACTGACGAACACGAACAGCGTCTGCCTCAAAGTGAGGTTAGACTGACAAACATTGTTAGAAAGTGTACGAGCTTGCTTGGCAAATCTGTAGCAAGGGAAGAGCGATTTTGTCAAACACGTTTGATCGTTTACGAGGGTCTTACGTTAATAGTGTCGAAGACGAAATGCTTTCTAGTACCATCTAAGGAAGTATAATCTGTTATCAAAGATGAGAAAAAATTTCGGTTGCAAGATCTATGTATGCAATTGCTGACATCTACTTTTACTTAAGACATCAAATTGTTGTAGATGTAGTTTCATTCAGCTGCATTCGATGGGTACAGGAGAAACCGTTTTACTTAAGTACCTAAATTTTTGTGTCACGAACGTGGCGGAAGACATTTAGCTACTTCATTCACACCGTAGGAGTTTTTAATTAAATCACGCGCTATCTAGACGCCGGTGGTGGCGTCGGCTTTTGCCGCGACAGAAGAAGCTTAAATTTGGTGACAGAGAAACCAGCGGAATGGCTGGCGGAGAAAGTTTGCGCCGAGCTAAGAGTGCAATCTGTGTGGCCCACGGGCCGGCTAATCAAGTGTCCAGGGAGCTCGTCGCACGCTCCTCGCTGCACGCACTGGCGCACCTCCGTCTTCCCCAGCAAACTTGGCGCAGGCGTTTTAATGAAAGGGCTGTGTCTGCATCTGCGACTATGCGCTGTACACACTCTACGCCGTCGTGAGCTGGTACCCTCCCATGTGTGGAATAAGGCGCAAGGGTCAGCTCCTGACGCAGCGGGGCAATACAACGTGCTACAGTGCGCACGTCCGGCAGTTTCAACACAGTGCGTTCGCGTGTAGTCCGCAGTTCTACTATCTTAGTTTAAATTGAGGCCGACGCACAAGAAGTAAAGCCCAGTCTGCAAATTAGCAAGTTAAACTTTAGCTAAAATCCCAAAGAAAGAGTAAGATCGTTCCCATGTTAAGCTGTGACACCCGTTACTATCGTTGTAAGAAACTACGTATACACCATAAGAAGTAATCAGTAACGTTCATCACTCAACGTAAAAAAATGTCACCTTGTAGAAACTCTATACTCTTTTGTCACCAACAATGGTGGCGTGGTGTTCAATACACTGAGCAATTATTCGAGAAGAGCGGACAAAAAATAATCTTATTTGTATCAATTACTCGTAGTTTTCCTGTGCGTGAACCTTTACAACGAGGCCACGGCTGAATTATTTCCTAATTCTGCTACAATGTAATCGATGTCGTTGGACCAATACTCATCCTTATGATTATTTTCTTAGTTTCAATACTAAGATCTGAACGGTTCTTACATAGGTTCATATCAAAATCTAAACAGTTAGTAGTGAGAGACCAAGGCAATCTTCTCTACAATTCCAAGCCGCGGATATATTGAAGGAATGAGATTATCACTCTGCAGCGGAGTGTGCGCTGATATGAAACTTCCTGGCAGATTAAAACTGTGTGCCCGACCGAGACTCGAACTCGGGACCCTTGCCTTTCGCGGGCAAGTGCTCTGCCATCTTTTTTTTTTTTTTTTTTTTTTTTTTTTTTTTTTTTTTTTTTTTTTCACCCATACTACCCACAAAAACCTATCTAGCCGAAAAACAAAAACAAAGCTAGTGCCACCGCCACTTTCATCCTGAAGCTAACTAGGACGGCCGTTCGCCGCCACTTCAGGTTCCGCCAACGAACAAAAATTAAATATGCCTCTGAACTTTGTATAAAAAAAAATAGAATAAAATAAGAAAGGAAAGGGTATAATACTTTATTAAATTTTATTTGTTGTTCATTTTGTTCTTATTGTGTTCTTGTGTATTTATGTGGATTTGAAAGCAGGTCTCCTGCCCACTTTTTTTTTTTTTTTTTTTTTTTTTTTTTTTTTTTTTTTTTTTTTCAATGTGCGAACAGTCACAGTTAACCAAGCCTGGAAAACTAAAACAGAATGAAGACGCCATCGAAGATATGAGACATAAATGGCATGAAAAGAAAGCTACCACGTCGTAGTGAGGCTTCCCAGCGACTGCGCCCACTGATAAGATTGTTCAATATATGGTCGTTTGCAGTTCGTTCTGACCTCATCTGCCACTGCCTGGAACATTCCAGCTACACGGCGGGCTGTGAAAGGCACTCCATAAGTAGTTTGCGAAGCACTGTCGATATCTGGTATGCCCGGAAATAGCATGATGTCTTTCTTGCAAATAGAGCCAGAAGTCAAGGAAATCCTTGTGTCCGTCACGACAGAGGTAATGGACGGCATGTCCACGTATCCAGGTGACAGAGTTGGTTCGAGTCTTGGGGTAAAATGTCTCATCCGGAAACAATAACGTGCGTGCAGATATATGCTCCGGCCTAACTCGCAAGAGATAAGCCAGCATCTGCCGCACTAGGTGCCAAACCGGTTCCGCCTCTCCACAGCTGAGGCGGTGCTCGTCAGAATCTACTGTATTACAACCCACACAATTGGGAGATTCTGTCATGTGGATATTGTAGAGACGTTCTTGCGTCACGAGCTTCCCATTCACGACGACGTACCATTGAGAAACAACATCGGAATCAAGCATGGCATCGTGTACAGTCTTCCACACCACGCGCCACCGTACGTCAGGATATTTTAGTTCGACCACATTTAGGGGGCGGCGTTGCAGCATGTCATGATATAGGCGTCGAGTTGTGGCCATTTGAGGTGTCGTGAGCGCGACACTGCAATAACTTTGTTCTAAATAGAAACGTCCTATATAAAAGAGGGGCGCTGGGATGTCCTGTAGTGGCACCGGCGCTCTTAGTGAAGCAGGACGTAGCGCCGTCAGAAGCAGACTCGTGAGGCTCGTAGGACAACGGCGCAGCAGACTTAAATGTGAGCTAACATAGAGGGCAATGGCCCTATCATGGACGTTAACTAGGCCGAGACCACCTTTTTCCTTGGGGAGGGTAAGAGATACGTATCTGATCTTCAGTAACATACCAGTGGTGACGAAGTATCCCAGCGCTGCCATAATGCTACGAGCCAAGGGCTTCGGAATGGGTAGCGTTTGGGCGACATGCGGTACGCGGGACGCAAGGTATACATTGGCATAATACGCCCGCTGAACGATGTTGAGGGATCGCAAGCGCTGATTTGCAATTCCGGCCCTAATTTGGTTAAGAAGGCGTCGATAATTGAGCGTCGTCGCGCGTCGCATGTCGTTCATGAAATCTAAGCCCAAGCAGCGTACAGTATCACTGAAGCGTAAGGGGGCAATGTGTTCCTGCGGTAGCCCAATCCCGATGCTCAAGGCGATGGACTTGTCAACGTTGATTTGGCTACCAGAAGCTGTACCGTAGGTTGCAATCCAGTCCAAAGCCGCGGCCATATCGTCAGCTCCTCGTATGACGATCATCAAATCATCCGCATATGCGGTGCAGCGATAGATGGAGCCGCCGAACTGTATCCCAGTGAGCCTGTCTCGGAGACCACACAACAAGGGTTCTAAGGCCAATGCAAATAACAATGTTGATAATGGACATCCCTGTCGTACTGATCGGCGGATCGGCATGGGTGCCGTCAGTCTTCCATTGACAAGAACTCGAGAAGTTGCACCATGTAGTAGGCGTGTCAACACTGTGATAAAGGGGTCGGGGTATTCCATGCGCCGTAGAACGGCCGTGAGGAAAGTGTGGCCCACACGGTCAAAAGCCTGACTAAAGTCGATAGACGCGAGGGCTGCCGGCAAACGTCTCACCCGTGCAAGGGAGATGAGATCTCGGTAACGACATAACGCAGTTCTGATGTTGTTGGGTCCCCCCAAGGACGTCTGATCGCCGGACAAGACGTGCAATAGTGTGCCGCGAATACGTCCTGATAGCAGCCTCGAAAAGATCTTGAAGTCGCTGTTCAATAACGTTAAGGGACGATAGTCGCGGACATGATTCCGACCCTTCGGCTTATGGATGGGGACAATCAGACCTTCCAAGAATGGTGCAGGCAATGTTATATCCGGGGACATCAGTTCCTGGCAAATTTCAATCAAACACGGTAGCAACAGTTGTGTAAAGGCTCGATAGAACTCTAATGGTAACCCATCGATTCCTGGTGATTTATGGGGAGCACCTTTACCAATGGCGTCGAGCACTTCCTCTTCTGTCACTTCTCCCAGTAAATTCGGTACCATGTCTGGTGGAACTGTACCGTGGACATGTGCTGAAACGGTGTCTACCGTTGCCATATCAGGGAGCACTGCTGAATAAAGTTGAGCGTAATGCCCATAGTAGGCGTCTGCTATATCTGCTTGTTCTACCACATGTCGACCGTCGTCGGTTATCATGTCGGTTACCAGTGCACTGCGGCGCCTCCTGCGTTCTATGAGCACGTGGTGCATAGATGGCCTTTCTGATTGTATCATGTCTGGAGCACGCGACCGTATAACAGCGCCTTGTAAATGATGGCGTGCTAAGGAGACGAGCTGCGCTTTCGCGCGATTGACTATGATCTGCCTGTCAGGTGAGGGCTCCATAGCAAGACATTCCCGTAGGACGGTGTAATAAAAGTTTTCCGTGCTCCTCCTCCATGCCGCTGCTTCCCGGCCGTAAGCCATGAAGGTGCGTCTAAGAGCAGGCTTCGCACATTTAATCCACCAACTGAGGGTCGATCGGTACCGACCACGACGCCGTAAGGACGCGGTCCACGACTCTTCTACAGCACCTTTACATGCCGGCTCGTCCAGATGGGCGACGTTCAGTTTCCAGGGGGGCCTACTGCGCCACACACGTGCAGGTTGGAGGGCAATGGTGCAAATATAGGCTGTGTGGTCGGTGAATGCAGTGGGCCAGAGCTCTGCTCCTCTCGTCGCCGTCGAAAGGGTGCTTGTGACGTAAATCCTGTCCAACCGACTTGATGAATGGCTTGTATAATGGGTGTAACCAGGAGCTGGGCCATGGATGTGGCGCCACGTGTCAATCAGGTGGAGGTCACGCACTAGCATTTCCAATTCCGCACACGGGACGTGATGTGGCTGCTGATCAGATGGAGATAATGTACAGTTAAAATCTCCTCCGATCACCATATCGTCTATGTGGCCCATAAATAGACGCGTAATGTCTTCCGAAAAAAAGCGGGCCCGATCTCTCCGTCTCCCTGATCCTGAAGGGGCATATACATTGATGAGTCGTACACTGTTGACAGTTACTGCCATGGCTCTTGCACTCGGTAAGTACAGTACGTCCGTAGCCGCCAAACCGTCCCTTAACAGAACAGCCACACCACAATCGGTAGAAGAGGCGTGGGAGATGTGGGCGGTATATCCGTAGAAGTCAGGGAAACTAGCGACACATACTTCCTGTAAGAGGGCCACGTCGATGTCCGCCGCATCAAGCATGCGTTGTAGCATTGTCAGTTTGTGTGGTGCCCTTATCGCGTTGATATTGATTGTGGCAAGGCGAAAGGTGTGCTGCCTAGCCTCTTCACCTAGGGTAGACGCCATGGCAATAAAAGCTAACCGCAAGAGATGCCGGACCCACCAAACCCGTTACAAATTATGAGTCGTTCACGCTAGTAGTGGCATCCCCAATGCCGCCCCCTCCCCTGTCACCCGTGCCCTCTTCAGGAAGTTCCTCAACATCGTCCGACCACAGTGGGTGCAACACGATGCTGTGTGGCTGATCAGCACCTAAATCTCTCTCACGTACGTCGTCTTTGGTAGAGGTAGACGGATCGCCATCCATCGACGCGACCTGCCGCGTTTGTGGTGCAAGAAGTAACTGGGCACTCGTAGTATGGGCAAGTGAACCGTCTACACCACTTAGATCCTCAGCAGGCGCAGCATCCATGCCGTCTGATGAGATGTCACCTTCTTGACCGGCCGTGTGTAGGAGGCAATCGTCAGAAGGGGTCCGCCGACGTCGCTTGCGTCGTCGGGGCGAACGTTGCTTACGAACGTGGACATCCGTATCCGAATGTGGGAGGCAATCCAGCGTCGTATCACCTTCCGCTAGGAAAGCCGCGGTCGGGACAATGTTCGCGTCCACGTCCATCGCGTTCTGAATGTTATGTTGCGTCTGGAGTCCGTGGGACTGTTGCTGCTGTTGTTGCTGTGGAGGGGGCGACATATGGGTTGGCACCGAGGGTCCTTCCTCTTCCTCCCGTGGTACTTCTGGCGTCGATGGATGTGTCTGATCGCCCGTTTCGTTCTCAACTATGGTGCGCATCGTCGTCTGAGCGTACGTGAGGGGCAGGATTGTCGTCCCCGTCGGGGAAACGGAGTCTCCCACTGGTATCTGCGTAATTCTACGTTGTAAGCAGCTCGATCGAACATGGCCTTCCTGCCCACATCCGGAACAGGTACGTGGTTGACCGTCGTACATGATGATTGCACGACAGCCACCGATGTGCAAATAGGACGGCACATGTTTCTTGAGCTCAAGTTTAATTTGGCGCACACCATTGTAGACCTTATACGCCGAGAAAGTTTGCCACTTTTCTGCAACGTGGCTGATAACATTGCCATATGGTCGGAAGGCGTCCTTGACAACTTCCTCTGGGACCTCGAAGGGGAGCTCAAAAACTCTTACAGTCCTTAGGCCCATGCAAGCATGATCCACCGTCACTGCACCGATATGCCCGTCAGAATGTTTGAATCGGAGAGAGTTCGAGTATTTAGAAACCACTGTCGTGCAGACCTCTGCACTGGTCATTTTAACATAAACCACGCTCGCCGTTATAGAAAAATGTATTCCGACGACAGTCGCCGGATCTAAATGTAGATCGTCGCGTATGAACTGTTCTATTTCATAGGCTCGAGGACGCGCGTGATCTGGTTGGAAAGCAATTTTGATCGTATCGTGGCGCCATGTGTGTGCCATAATCGGACTGAACTTGGAACAAATACAACTCGCGCCGCTAGAAGGTAAACACAAGCAAGCGCTCACGGTCGCGCACGGCGAGGCGCAGCGGACGTCCTCGCCCCACCGCAGCCGAAAGCAGACTGCCATCTGAGCTACCGAAACACGACTCACGTCCGGTACTCACAGCTTTACTTCTGCCAGTATCTCGTCTCCTACCTTCCAAACTTTACAGAAGCTCTCCTGGTTCGCAGCTGTGAGTACCGGGCGTGAGTCGTGCTTCGGTAGCTCAGATGGTAGAGCACTTGCCCGCGAAAGGCTAAGGTCCCGAGTTCGAGTCTCGGTCGGGCACACAGTTTTAATCTGCCAGGAAGTTTCATATCAACGCACACTCCGCTACAGAGTGAAAATCTCATTCTGGAAACATCCCCCAGGCTGTGGCTAAGCCATGTCTCCGCTATATCCTTTCCTTCAGGAGTGCTAGTTCTGCAAGATTCGCAGGAGAAGTTCTGTAAAGTTTGGAAGGTAGGAGACGAGATACTGGCAGAAGTAAAGCTGTGAGTACCGGGCGTGAGTCGTGCTTCGGTAGCTCAGATGGTAGAGCACTTGCCCGCGAAAGGCAAAGGTCCCGAGTTCGAATCTCGGTCGGGCACACAGTTTTAATCTGCCAGGAAGTTTCATATTGAAGGAACTTTATTTGCTACGTAATACGGGGTCATTCTAATTTTGCTTTAACTACTTGAGCCACTGTAGACCGAAAACTAATTACCGAATGGGGAACCAACTTTATAGGAGTGATTTAGCAACTGAGGGCTGCAGGATTTGCGTTCTTAGGAGTGTTAGTGTCATGATTTGCCATTAGCCACCGGTGCTGGTGCGGAGACGTAGGGTTGATTCACATGTGTCAGTGTGTATTACAGCTGCAAACAGTCAACACGGGCCTGGCCAAGGTGAGCGGAGCTTTGCTCGTAAAGTTATTTTATCAAAACAACAACAAGAGTACACTCCATCTTGAGGAGTGTCGACGCATTAAAGGAATATGGAGAGGTCGTCTTTCCATACCGGAGCTGAAGCACGTGATTCGCAAGCTCGAATTAAGTGGAAATTTGGGAACTGCTCCTGGGAGAGGCCGATGCTCGATAGGGCCACAAATTGTTGAAGTTATTTAAGCCATGTCTCAGAATGCTGAACGCAATATACGATCGTCAAGCAGTGCACGAATTGTTTCAAGACAGCTGAATATTCAATGATCACCGTTGTTCCGTGCACGATCCACTATGTTGAGGATGTACGTGGTCGTCACACTGAGAAATGTATGTAACCTGTAACTAAAAGATGGTACTCAGTTACCAAATGTTATTTTCTCGTGTGGAAATTAAAATGTGTTTCTTTAAATGGTTCGTTTTTCCTCTTCCACAAGTTCATATATATATTTCCACAAAGTTTCATTGTCCTACGAGCTCTCGTTTTTCATGGATGCCCTATCAAGTAGCGAAAGTTTCATTATAACCACACTGTAGTTAACTCTTAGGGACATTAAACTAGTTAATCTTTATCTAGTTCAGAAGAGTTGAAGTTCACGTTGTGTCTCGTGTAAAACATAACGCAAATTTAACTAATGTAATTTCCACTTGATATTCTGCTGTGGTAACAGAACCATAGAGTTGCTTTTTGATCATACACCAGAAAAGTAAATCAATGGCAACCATTAAAACGTAATGATTCACACCAGAATACCGAAAGGGGTCAAAATACATCTTCGAGCATTCATTTTCAACATAAAGAACTCAGCTTTTACCATCTTTCAACCAATCTTCGTGACATCTCCGTAGTTTTGCTCTTGACAGTTGTGGCAATATCCTGAATTTTCACGATTTCATGAACACTGCATGAAGTATACCTAAAGCAGCGGGATGGATTAGTGGACTCCGGGCAGAACTTCTTTTTTATAATATTACTATTCTCATGATTTGGTCAACAACAGCTGCCCCGATTGATGATACACGCATTGTTGGAAAGTTTTCCACCCTGGACACTGCAACGTAACTTCTCAGTCGTATTTAGTGTGATGCTGTTGCTATCCGTCTCATCTGTTACGTGCCTGTAACAAGCGCTTTCAATCATCGCGTCTTCGTGATCTTAAAAATGAAGGGATTTTTCGTATTATGGAGAACTCAGCCATTGAATCAGGAAGTGACTTACTGGATTCAAATGGTGGTTTCCGCCTGAGTAAACTGATGATTAAGAAAGCGAAACTGAGGTCACGTTACTGGCAATCTACATCTACATGGATACTCTGAAAATCACATTTAAGTGCCTGGTAGAGGGTTCACAATAATTGTCTGTTATTCCACTCTCGAATAGCACGCGGAAGAAACGAACACCTATATCTCTCCGTGCGAGCTCTGATGTCTACCCATCTCCATTATTTCCACAACAGAATAGTCGATTGGCGAAGCAGTGAAGACAGCAACAAAACGGAAGGTCGCTAACATGTTATCGCTTGGAAGAAGGGCTGCTTTCAATGTCATGATTCAGAGAGGAGGGCCCACTGCATATGTCTGCCACCGAGTAAATGACTTCATCATCAGTGCTTTCCGAAATCATTTTCACGAATCGATGCCTGCATATTATTAAAAAAAATGCAGAATCAAATGCTCAGAATGAAATGAAAAGTACCATTTTGGTTGTGCTTGTGAAGGAATTATCAGGGATAAAATAACCTGCGACACATTTCAAGATCATTTAATCCTCCACTTCTGTGAAAACTCATCCTAACCTTAACGTATCCCTACCGGAAAGTTCGCTCGTATCTCTGAGTATGGTAAGCGTTTCTGTAAAACTGCTTCCATTGTTACCGCTCAAGTGAAAACATTACAGTTGATCTGCAATTACTGCGTAACAAAGCAAGGTGATGGTCTACCTAATTTATTCCAAATAAAAATTACAATTACGGACAAAAATTTGGGATAGTTGCAGACTATGAATCCAAGCACATGTGTAATGCTTGACCATACCATGGTAAGAGCCAGGCTACCAACCATTGGGCGAGTATGTCGTTCCTTACACAATGTGGAGATTTCTAAACCAAGGAAGGAATTTGTGAGAAAAAAACGTCTTCACAGACCTTCAGCTCAGCAGGAAACTTCAACAGAGGGAAATGTCGATTATAGGAACAATTAACAACATTCGTCGATAATTTCCCAGCTGCACGATGAGGAACAAATCTGACTTGCATTCCATCATCAACATGAGAAGTACCAGTAAGCATCCCGAGCAAATCCGACAGTGTACTAAGGGAAGAAAAATAAGACTGTCATTATTCTCAGCACACTAAATCTCGAAGTATTAGTTAGCTACGGAAAAAGAAAGAATCAGATATTTATATAGTGCCACAAAGTACGATGCAGAAGTCACTAATCAAATGATTCGTGTATATTCAACTAAGGTTGCTTGCAGAGGATGGCAGATATCTATAGCGCTCAAATCATACAGCAGAGGCAGCTGAGCAGCAGCAGCATATAGTTAGTTACTTAGTTAAATGTTCCATAAGTCATTTGAATGATTCTCTTATCGAAATGATGTGGAAGGAGTCAGTTTACAGGCTATGTATACACGATTCGTGTTAACATTAATGAAGATACTATCATTTTGTCCTATTCATGAAGCTACACTTAAAAATAAAGTATTTTTTCTGGCTACCAGTTTGTAAGTGGAAGTTCGTCAGTGGAACAGAAGGTGTTGTCCAGGAGCAGTGTTTTACATTAAATTTAAAACTTGCTTCGATACCTGTCAGACATTTTATGTTTTTGGGCAAATGATCAAAATCTTTTATTTCTGTGTATTAAACCCCTCCCTGAGCAACTAACAGCTTTAACAATGGCTAATAAAGGTTATTTTTTCTTCTGTGTTGTAGGTATGTACATCACTGTTTACCTCCAATTGTGATGGAGTTATTTATGTCGAATTTCGGTAGCAAAAGTATGTATTGTGGCGGCGCAGTTAAAATGCCTGTCTCCTTGAAGAGATATCTACATGACATCGCGCTTCAAGAGATACCCACATAACGTCGTGGGTGAACACTACATATTATTCCAACTGCTCGCTTTTGTACATTTAATACCTTCTTTCAAGTGATGAGTTGCCCCAGAAAATTATTTCGAACGTCATTATTGCGTGGAGATATGCAAAACATGTTAGGAGGTTGATACGTCTGTTGTCAAGATTATCAGTAGTATGTACACAGACAATTTCACAGTTGTGCATATCTAGAAATAGCGTAAATGTTTTACCACAGGAGAGGGTGCGGCATATTAGAAAAATGGATAATGACTGATCATCATGCAGTTAGCACATGTTGGCTGTGGTTAATACATGATGATCAGTCGCTATCTGCTGTTCTAATGACCGCACCCTTTTCTGTGGTAAAGCACTTATTGACTTTCCATATATACACATTTGTGAAGATTTTATGTCTAACATGTAGTTTTTTATGTCAGGAATTGCTATGAGATGTGAGTAATGTTAATCTTTTTCATCCCAAGAAGACAGTAGATTGCTGAAATTGGTAGTAGTAAGAAAAAAGAATTAATAGACCTCTGCATCATGCATTTTATTAAGTTCATTATTGCTGTTGTAAGTCAGCCGAAAAAAATTATAAACTTTTGTTTTGAAGAACGAGTTTATAGTGATGGTAAACCAGAGCCCGTTGACAGAATTCTTCTGACTGGCATAGTCGAGCAACGTGATGTTGTAACTACGACATTTTATTCTGGGTGTAGAGAAGGTGAGTTAAAAACTTAAATCGGTTAAAATTAATTCCTAGGTTGTTCTTTAATGTAACATATGGCAGCTTTGGATCACCATATTTTCCAGTATAACATATGACACTTCTCTTATGGCTTTTGGTGTCGACTTGATATTGAAGTCAAATCTATTTTCATTGTACTGGCAACAATGTAACATAGTTCAGAAACACGAAAAACAATCGCTATTCGATCGGGATTTATGGGTACTTATTTATTTATTAGTGAATTCATTTTGCCTGATTTGAGGCATCAGACCCTCTGTCATATCAAACTAGACATCTTTACTGAGTCAATATAGGTGTGTCGAAACCACACTCAAACCCAAATCCGAAAACAGCTACCCATGAAACACAACACTTAGAACTGAAAGCACCTATATTACTAACATAATCGCACAACCAGAACAGAACTGACATCCTGGACGGACATTGTAGGTATTCATACAAACTTCGAGTATTCTTGAATGCTGTATTTATACTTAAATCCAATATTACACAATATACATACATTAAAATGCATAATATACGTCAAGAACATTCCAGATACAATAAGTAATTGTAGCCGGGTTTGAACTGACGACCCCAGCATGTCAGACAGAGATGCCAACCACAACACAAGACCACAGGCTCCACAGCTTGGCACTGCTGCTTCTTCTGAGGAAATGTGACCAACTGTTTCAGAAGTTTCTCTTGGAGCTGACTGCAACACTCTGGCTCTTGGACTTGACAATCGTCCTCTGTTAGGCAGCACTGGCAGGTCTTTGGGTTCTGGTCATGTTATTACATCTGTTAGATGACCCTTGGTTTGACACCCATGGAGAGTGGAATGATGTGTGAGGACGACAGTACATTTGTTTCAGTAATTTCTCTATTCCAGCCCTCAGCCGTAGAGCATCAGGTAAAGTTTCGTACAGGTCCCAGTTGCCTCTAATGAGACGGTGCAAAGAATGGGCCTCAGCGTTGCGACACTCAAATGCTGCCGTCAGCCACGTTTCTGGCTATGAATGTGATGACAGTATGGAAGCACAGGTGACAATTCCACAAGCCCTGAGCTCCCTCCAGCGAGTGGGCAGCTCTCTGCTCTAGCGGTGGCTGCTTTCGTGACTCAGGGGAGAGTGCTGTGTCCCATGGTCGAACAGTGGACACTGCACTTCAAAAAAAAAAAAAAAGGTTCAAATGGCTCTGAGCACTATGGGACGTAACATCTGTGGTCATCAGTCCCCTAGAACTTAGAACTACTTAAACCTAACTAACCTAAGGACATCACACACATCCATGCCCTAGGCAGGATTCGAACCTGCGACCGTAGCAGTCGCACGGTTCCTGACTGAGCGCCTAGAACCGCTAGACCACCTCGGCCGGTCATTGCAATTCATTCCATTATGTTGCACCGTGGGTGTCATAGGTTCATGGTGAGGGTTGTGATTCTGAGACTAGAATATTTTAGTGCACGAATAGCTGAGTACTTGCACCCTCCAGTTTATGTTCGTTTAGGGCTTAAGACACGTACTCTAAACACTCACACGGTGACAGCTGTGGAACAGCTTCCGTCCTTCATTTAGCATACTGCAGTATCGGCCATTGCTATACCACACAAAAATGGCTCTGCTTCGCAGCTCCTGTCGGCTGTGTTTTGCCTCACAATGCTACTAACATTCTATCCTGCCTGCAGCTGTCCCTGTTGCAACTGACTTCTACTCTGGGCTACTTACGGGCCAAATGTGGTCCATATGCTACACTGTCATCCTTTTTATCAATACCTGGCCCCTCAGATCGACCAAACTAAATTATCCTTTACACTAGAATCCCTGATGACCAACTCTTCTGGCCCTGTTCCGCCTCTTAAGATTTATTCTAATAACTGATTTCTTTAACCCTATCAGTTAATCTTGTACATTTCTACAGACCCTTTCCATGCTCCTTAACTCGACCACCATTTAACGTATTTCATTACTAGGCTTCTTGAACAATAACTTCTAACTCTCTATTCCAAAATTACGAGCTAAAATAAATCAGTTATCCTTAATACTTCTCCTTATACATCCATCTTCCTTCGCTACTTATATGCTCAGGGTTTCAATACATTGGAATCTGAACAACTGCCGAGTCCGAACTCAGTCTTGCGCTTCGTCTTCTACGTACGCAGAAAAGGACTACACTCAGCAGAACAAGTATCGCTGTGGTGGTTGTTATGGCAATAGTCAGTGTGCTCTTTCTGGTATGGATTCTATCGATTTAAATTTACATACTACGCTAAGGTTTCCAGAGAGACTCGTACTTCTTGCTGGGCAGGTAGCACTTCCATGGTTTCTTCTGGCCAATACAAACGAGGCTGCGAAATATTCAGGTGAGTTACCACTGAAATCGCGGCAGACAGATTGAAAGTAGGCGTCCGCAGCTCGTGGTCGTGTGGTAGCGTTCTCGCTTCCCACGCCCGGGTTCCCGGGTTCGATTCCCTGCGGGATCAGGAATTTTCTCTGCCTCGTGATGGCTGGGTGTTGTTTGATGTCCTTAGGTTAGTTAGGTTTAAGTAGTTCTAAGTTCTAGGGGACTGAAGACCATGGATGTTAAGTCCCATAGTGCTCAGAGCCATTTTTGAAAGTAGGCCCCAGTATCTCGCACTCTGTTCCAATCAATAACAAACCAATCCCTTTTAATTCTATCCTCGTTGCTGATGTATGTATGCCTTCCCCTGCTCTAGACAATTAGCCACTACTACGATCTTGTCAAAAGTTTGGTACGACCAGTGCTCCTCCACCTGCTGAAACTTCAGTTCTGGCTCGATCACTTCTTTCTTGTATTCTCTCACCTCCCTCTGTCCCATTAACAATTTCACAACACAGCAATCCTGCCCCTCTCTTATTATCATGTCTGAAAAGACTGTTAATTACCCTTAGTAGTGTTTCTGTAACTTCACTTCCTCCATTCCTACGTATCTTCCGTTGTCATTTGCAACTGACGATAGTCACTGCAGTGTCACAAATTTCTTCAATATGCCCCACTTGGCAGGATACACACCAATTATGTAGAACACGTAACGCGCTTGATCCTCTGCTGCTGGTATAGAAGCGGAAATGTAAACTTTCACTCCATCAATTCTCACCGATACTGTGACTTCCTTGAAATAAAAAGTTAATTTTTTGCGCTCGGATTCTAAAATCAACTCCAACTTCAGTGATAGTTCCTTCTGTACTTTTCTTAGGTCCTCTAAATACTGCTCTGGCGACAATATGTTTAACCATAGCTGATCTCTTACAGTCTGCAGCGTAGCCTCCTGTCGTTCTGTTACTTTCCCTCTTGCTTCTTAAACATTATCTTCTGCGAAGTCGAACCATTTTGTCCTTAATACTTCTCCATCTAGGACTTCTACTTCGGTTTGTAGTTCCCAGATATTCTGATTAATCGCCTCTTCTGCAGCTCTGGCATACCGCAATACTTATGTAGTCAGTTGTCATAATAGTTGTGTGTAATTCAATATGTCCTTCTCTAAACGTGCAACCTACGTAATATACTAATCACTCATGGCCTTGTTCCCTTTAGCCACCGCTTAACGTCTTCCACGGTGTCGTTCACCCTTCAAATATCTTCCTCTTCAACAGTGCCAAACATTGTTTTCATAAGCCGACCTCCATCATCGATCTGTCGCGTGTGCGAAACAACCTCCAGTACCTGAGTCACTTCATTCCTACATTTCTCGCACGTTCCGTGTATTCTCCCACATACCCCGGCACTTCCTTTGGGTATCCCGTGCCTATCCATTACCTGACGGAATCTGTCCTATTCTTCTTCCAATCTTCTCACCTCGTTACATATCTCCTCTGCGTTGAATACCACCTGTATCATCCAGCAATGACTGGTGATCACTACGTCTTTCTGCTTCGTGAACAGCAATCCTCCTTTCGGGTGGTGATTCCGTAACGCTTCCACACCGACGGAGATCAGTAGTCCTGCTATCAAACACATCATCTCGTCTTCCCTGCACCTCTCCTACGGGCGTGAATGCCCATTCGTTTCCTTTCCCTTAAATTCACTGCTGTTAATACTAATTACACTAAATCCATACACAATCTAAAATCATATTAAATTACTGCCTCCTAGGCCTAAATCTTTAGGGGTTCCTCTTTACCGTTTCACTCACAATCTCTTATTTATCTTCCTGTACTTTACTCCTCACTCTCCCTTTCCGGCCCGCATGTCCTATTCCTGAAAGACCTTTCGGCCTCCCTTGAAAAGGTCTCAATCGCCCTACATGCACAATGGTCTTTAAGGCGGCAACTGAATCATGACGATTTCTGGAGACGTAGTATCGACAACTGAGTATGTTGGCGTATACGAAGCTGATAGCATCATCCACTGACCAGCCTTATACTGTGGCATTCTTTCCATACGGCTCACTCCTTCTTCCCGTTTTTCCATAACTCGTCTGTATTCCCTCCGTACTCTATTCCAGATTTCCCTAACCACTCTGGCAGAATCATTGACAAACTCTCCAGTCTTTCCGCTCTTCGTTTTCAATAAGTCGAACAGTGATGGCATTTTACAATCAAATACTGCTGCATATGGCAATAATTCTGTATTCATACACCGTTTTGAGTTATAGGCGGGGACGATGTACTTCAAGTAGACATCCCACTTGACGTGATGTGAGTCAACGTAGTATCCAAGCATTTTCCCGGTTCTCATATGCACTCTTTCAGTTCTCCCTTTGGCTTGTGGATGGAGAGGACTCGTCCTTAACTTCTTCACATTCATTAACTTACACAGTTCCTTGAACAGATCTGATGTGTAGTTCCTTCCCTTGTCTGTTACTGTTGTCACAAATACTCCAAACTTCAGTGTCTAATTATTCACACGTGCTTGTACCACTGTTGCTGCCTGACGGTTTGGCATCACGGCCATTTCTACATATCTCGAAAAATGGTCTATGATTATGGGTACAGATTTATACCCTGCAGGTGTTGCAACGCGTTAGCCTACTGGAAGGATTCTTTAAACCCCAACAACTATTTTAATACCGCATGATCTGTAATTATTCTAAAGATTTACCGTACAGATAACATTTGAAACATGTGATTTCCTAGATAAAGCTTAACAAAACTTTCCCCATCGTGGAATAATTTATTTCTGCAGAATTTAGTTGTTCGATGCTTAAGCCGTGGGATGTTCTACGCCTTCTACTTCTTGTGACAATACACAGCCAAGTGCATGGTTTGATACATCACATGATAAAGCAAATTCTCTATTAAAATCTGGAAATACCAATAACGGGCTCGATGTTAAAGCTTATTTTAGCTGCTCAAAAGTACGCTGGCACTCTTCTGGCCTTACGGATTTAGTACCCTTTTTTAACAGTTATGCAACAGTCTGGCAATATTCACAAAGGCTTTTACGAACTGGCGGTAATAATCCGTGACTCCAAAGAACGACTGCATTTCTCTTACTGATGCTGGTATAGGAAATTCACGTAGTTCTCTAATTAATCTGAACTCACGATATGACCCAGGTATGCTACTTCGTCCATCACAAAATTACACTTCTATGCACCCAATGTTAACTTCACTGCTTTTAACCTTAAGAATACTTCCCTTAACCGCTGGAAATGCTGTTCCATATCGCTCTCATAAACGATTATGTCATGGGGATACATTAAGCATTACCGTGGTTTTAAACCTGTGAGTACTCTGTGCAACAATCTCTGAAACGCTGCAGGTGCATTTTTTGATCCGAGTGGCATTCGTCTGAATTTGTAGCGCCCCCAGGGTGCCGAAAACACTGCTTCGTCGATCCTGCGGGGATACTTCTCCGTGATGATAACCACTCTTCAGATCCATTGTTGAAAAATATTTGCATTGCCCTAAATGGTCCAAGGTTTGTGTGATGTTAGGCAGTAGAGTAGGTGTCCGTTATGGATTTCGCATTTACATGTCTATAATCACAACAAAACCTATATTTTCTTGTTCCATCCTTTGATTATTTTGAGACTACGGGTATTTCTGCCCCCATACACTATTACTTTCTTCAGTTATTCCACCTTTCAGCTGTTGATCGATAAATTCCTCCGAAATTGCCTGTAAGTACCTAAATATTCTGTATGGTTTGCGGTAGAGTGGTGCTTCATTTCCCGTTGGTATGCGGTGCTGTGTAATATGCGTAGCTGGTAATAGCCCTTTTGAAAAGAATAAATCCATAAATTCCATTCGGTACTACTTTACTCTATGTGCTTCAATATTCCTCGTAATGCAGTTTCAATGGCGTCCGGCGACTGTCTATGGCTCACACATCTAGTATTCCCTTCTTCTTGTTCCAGGATATCGTTATTAGCGATTAACTAACCCTTTGTTAATCCTACGCCCGCCAGGCTAAAATTATCTATAAAAACAGGTATCTTCTTTTCGCCCTTTATTTCATGTTCACTTGCAATACCTCTTTTAACTAAGCAACACATCTGATCTAATATTTCATTCTCCTCTAACGGTTCCACCACACACAAAAGTCCGACGTGTAACCTAGACTCAACACTGACCCAAAGTGATTTTCCAGTACCGTTAGGTATACAATCGTGCGAATCAATTCCTCTTATGATCGTTCGTGGTTTAGTCGGACAGACACCCTCGCTACATCGCTACACTCGCAATGGCTTCGCCTAACCGAAACACTTTTCCGTAAAGTTCCGACCTATGTTTCCAAAGAGCAATTATGACACCATTCTGATATAATAAATCTATTCCTATTATCATGTCGTGGTCCTCACTCATGTGTGACACAATATCTGAACATTGATTAAAATTGACTGTACCCAGGCAAAATTCTATGTCCACTGATCCTAATGATGTTACATCTTTATCCCACACTTCGCACAAACTGTACCATGGTGTGTTCCATTGCTTACATTTCACGGGGTCACTACTGACGACCGATACATGTGTCCCTGTGCCCAACAATATCCTGAAACCCTTTTTCCCTACTATTCCTCTTATTGCAAAATCAACCTCTGCATACGATATCGCTCTGCTGCGCGCAAATCCATTGTAACCCCGTCCGTACACTGCTTGAAATTTCTGCATGCAAGCCTCTTAAAAATCATCGACCACTCTCTGCTCAGTCTCTTGCAAAGTAGTTTCATTGATTGCAGCGTCATGTCCTAATTCATAGGTACATTTAATTATTTTCCTTATACTGTGGGCGAATTGTTCCACAGTTTCGATATATCTCTTAGTTACTACCCCTAATTGGTCCCTATAGGGTCTGGCACTTTTTTGTTTCGTATATCTCTGAATTAACGTTTCTTTAAATTCTTCGATTCTTGTGGGTCCCTTAAGAGCTTGTGTATACCCTACATAAGCTTTAGCTTCCCCTGTTAGTCTCAGTTTTGCAGCACTCAGTAATTCCTTATGAGGCCAGCCTTCAATCGCAGCCAGATTTTGAAGGTCTCCCACAAAAACCTTGGTTGTCTTACCAGAAAAAGCAACAATGAAACTTGCGACTGACAAATCTACACCCTGTTGTGACGATTGCTATTCTGCCAGTTGACACAGTACTCTATTATCTGCTGTTAATTGTGCTATCTTTTATAACAGTATGCTTACTGCTTCCAGCTCTGGCACATCTTGCGTCTCTGGTTCTGTCGAAGTTTTGTCCTTGACAACACTCATTTTGTGAAATGACAATCTCAAGACAAGAAAACAAAATACGTTAACTTAAATCTTATAGCCGATCATGAGCCAACTCGACTCTCACCATTGCCTAGCAAAATGCCCCCTATGATTACATTTATAACATGTTATGTTACTGGAACTGATTCTATATATGGTGCTGAGTGACTATAGAGGTTACACTGCGCACATCCAATAGGCACTAATCAATCGTGACTTCCACTACCTCTAAGTCTAGGCAGATCCACTGGTTCTCTACTCACAATAAAATCTAGTTTACAAAATGCATTTTTCTCCATGAGCAAAATAAAATCAAAAGCTTTGGAATCACTGTACCATAGGCTGAAGGTTCAGACGTTACTCTAAGCAAGCGATGTCAATGATCTGACACCATTGTTAGATGACCCTTTGAGTGTCACCTGTGGAGAGCGAAATGAGATCTGAGGGCGACAGTAGATCTGTTCAGTTAACTTATTTATTGTAGCTCATCAGCAACAGTTGTTGTAGGCGTCCAGCAGCCTCTCATGCGAAACCACAGATGTCTGGCATTACTGACAACGCAAAGAGCAGGGCCGAGTGTGGCGTCACTCGAATGCCACTGTCAGCGACGTTCCAGCTGGGCCATGATGACAGTGGGACAACAAAGCTGGTATTTCGTGGGGGCAGTTGTTACCTCCCTCCAAAGAGCGGTCGGCTCTCTGTTCCTGCTTTCGTGACTCAGGGCAGGCTGCCCTGTCCCATGGTCGAACAGCGGTCCCCGTATTGCATTCCAGGTTGTCGCTCATGGTGTCACAGGATCATGATGTAGGCTGTGTTATTGAGACGAGAATATTTTAGTACACGAATGGCTGAGTACTTATACGCTCCAGACTGTGTTCCTTTAGGGCTTAAGGCACGTACTCTAAACATTCCCATGTTTGCAAGTCGGGAAAAGCTTCACTTCTACAGCTAGAGTACTGCCACTGCAGCATCGGTTGGTTGGTATACCGCTCCCAGCTGGCTCTGTCTCACAACGCCTGTCGGCCGTGTTTTGCTTTGCAACACATGTCACTCTTGCCAGCCTGCGGCTGTCTCTGTCATAGCTCACGTCCACTCTGGCGTACTTTTTGACCAAATAAAGTTGTTACGCTACGCGTCCTCTTCATTGTTATGAGCATTGAAGGTAGCCACTGCCTTCGCTATTATCGAGTAAGTGTTCCATTTCTTGGAACCTGTTATCGTCGATCTGCTCCTCTGGACTGTTGTAAGGCTTCATACGGAGGACATCGCCTACGTCTCTGTACTTTGATCTACTTGATGAAGGCCCTTAATCCTCGACTATACATATAACTTCTGAAAAGTCACAAAAGATATGACACCGACTGAAATGGTACTTCAGTAGCTTTTCTGATAGTCCCACTTTCCCCACAGACCTAAAAATTCATACCAAGTCTCCCGGGCTTATCTCACTGATCGGTGCTGGGCGTTACAGCACTCTCGGTCTTTCTCCTAGGCGGTCAGGTCCTTCTGCAACCCAGTTGCCTCGCTTCTTCAGTGCTGGTGATGAGGTGTTTTACTTAGTCATCCGCAGTATAGTCTGGTTGAAACGGGAACAGTGTACCCATTGTGGTTTTGCCCTCGTGATAATGGAACACAAGCGACAGTGCCAATCCTTTAGTGCCTCGCTTCGCTTTGTTATACGTAAATGACAAGATGGGCATTACTGTATCCTTGTCTTCAAGTTAAAAATCTACGTACGTAGAGATTATATCTCTCATCGTCTTATTAAAGCTTTTTTTGAGACCATTTGTCTCTGGATGGTGGGCCACTGTCATCCTGTGGGCCATGTTACAATGTGAAATTATCTCTAACTGTTGTCTCGACTGGTAGACTTTCCCACTATCAGAGGTCATCACACAGGGAGATACATGCTTCAGCATGATATCTTCCACAAAGAACTTTGCAATGACGAGAGTTCCAGCAGATGACACAGCTTTGGTGACAGCTTAGAGGTTGAGGCTGCTATTCTCCATCGATTTGCTTTTTTTCACTTTGGGAACCTCCCAAAAAGTTAAATTCCAAATTGGCTGAAGGGGACTGCTGCGGCTGGTATTGATACCTAATGCAGCAGAGGTGGTTTTGGCACATGCTCTCTTCTTTGGCATTCCTTACAGGGGCTCACATTGTTCCTGAAAGGTTAGTAGAGACTGGGCAAGTGACATCTGCCACTGATTCAGTCTAGATTGTTCACGAGTCCCAACTGCCCAGATGATGGACTATCGTGGAAATACTTCAGAATCACTGGCCGCAGATGAGCTGGGTCGATGAGCAATAATTTCCGCCACATCTTATCACAGTTCCTATAAAAAACTGTTCCGTTTACAAATTGGAATATTTCTTTGCTCAGTTGCTCATCCTTCGAAGCTTCAATGGTTTTCCCCAACGTTGGGTCTTCCCTCTGTTCTGCAACAATTTCTTTTAACGCAACGATGGCTGAGATACCGTCGGTGCCGATGAGTTCTGTGAAAGGACTTGAAAGGCAGACGGCATTCCTGTGTTTGCGTCCACTTTTGTTTAGCGCTCTGACGCCCTATTCTTGTAGCCTCAGTGACCATCTTGTGATTCGATGTGAAGATCCTTCAAACTGGTCAGCCAACTTAGAGAATATGAAGACGGCATCTGTTCTTTCGGACATGTACTTCATTCCTGTACTGTAGGACGGAGACAAAGTGGCAGCGGCTCCATTATGCTCCGGGAATCATTCATGTGGGCATCCACTGGTCACTGGTCCAGAAGAGTTCGTGGAAGGGGTATCGTACACTGGTTACACTATAGCGAGTTCCAGTTGATGTGCTGACCTCCAGCTCTCCAGATCTGAGCCCAATCGAACACATCTGGGGTGTGATTGAATGTACCGTCAGACCTCATCGCTCTCGTTTCCGGAATTCACAGAAACTAAGTTGCTTGTGTGCAAAAGTGGTGTCACATCCCTCCAGTGACCTACCAAGGCCTCATTGCTGCCATGTCACTATGCGTTGCCGCTATTATCCGTGGCAAAGGTGGAAATACTCGCTATTATATAGGTGGCCATAAAGTCCTGGATGATACACTAGCTGCGTACCCATAGTTGAATGAGTATATTTTTATTACTTTCTTCTACTAGTTTGTGTCCTCCTTCCACATACCCTGTCCATCTCCTCTTCCCCCCTCTCCATCTATCTCCTCTTTCTCTCTCTTTCTCTAGCTGCTACTATAACCTCTGTCACTCTGCTCTTTCCCCCTCTGCCCATCTCCTCTAAATCGATCTCCGTCCCCCCACTCGCTGTTTCAGTCTCCTCCTTTTTTCCCTCTGTACATCTTCTCCTCCGTCCATTCTCTGTCTGTCTCCTCCTATGCCTCTCTCCGCCCATTTTCTCCTCTCCCCTCTTTCCTTCCGTCTTCTTCTCTTCTTTCCTCTCTCCACTTTTTCCTCTTCCTCTGGCCATCTCCTCCTCCACTCCCCTATTGGTCCATGTCTTCTTCTTTCTTCTCTCTGTCCATCTTGTCCTCTTCTTTTTCTGTCTATCCATTTCCCCCTCCCCTCTCACCGTCCACCTCCTCCTTCCCCTCTCTGTCTGCCCATTTCCTCTTATTCCATCACCTTTCCACATTATCGCACCTACCCCATCAGGAGGTTCCTGGTTCTTATCCCCAGAGTATTTCTTATTTAACAGTGGCATTGCCCACATACGCACATGGCACATATACATCTTACCCATATCTTACATTTTTCATACATATTTATGCACATGGTTCACCTTTATCCCTAGCGAATATCGCCATACAGAGTCGTTTTCACGCAGCTTAATATTTATGTCGTCACATCTGCTGAACTATGTGCCGTACCGTGGTATAACTTTTCAGGTACAATTAGCAGCATATGTGGACAATGTCTGCGAACTGTGTTGCGAATATAATTATTAGTAAAGAAGCAATAAATTAAAACGTCATGCCTCATGCGGCAGTTTCACTGAATGAATAGCGAAAATTTTGTAAGCGATGACTGTCGACCAGCTTCGTCATTTCCAAGGTCAACGGCCTTTAACATATTGCCAGTATTCAAACTCACTTACGTCAGTGGCTATCCTGTTTCCCAACTCATGCTGTACTTGGAATTATTCCTCATTGTATCCAGTCTGCTTATGGACAGGATGGGCATAATAAAACTGGTCTGAAAAATATTTATGAGACTGCTTGGTAACTGATCCTTGTTAATGAAAAGGAGAACTACCCATCACAGAAAATGTTGGAAACCGTAATTTCGGTTTGTCTAACATGTCTGCGCAGGAGCAACTCCCTCACGCTCTGCCCCGAGGACTTTGCTGTGCCATTACTTTTGAGTCAGTGAGAGGAATAGACGTGATGACACATGAATACAACACAAAATGTCGCTCACAATAGAACAGTGCGTGTTCATTGTAGAGTGTTATGCAGCGAGATGGGTGAAACAGCTTACGCAAGTATGAAACTTCCTGGCAGATTAAAACTGTATGCCCGACCGAGAGTCGAACTCGGGACCTTTGCCTTTCGCGGGCAAATGCTCTACCAACTGAGCTACCGAAGCACGACTCACGCCCGCTACTCACAGCTTTACTTCTGCCAGAACCTCGTCTCCTACCTTCCAAACTTTACAGAAGCTCTCCTGCGAACCTTGCAGAACTAGCACTCCTGGAAGAAAGGATATTGCGGAGACATGGCTTAGCCACAGCCTGGGGGATGTTTCCAGAATGAGATTTTCACTTTGCAGCGGAGTGTGCGCTGATGTGAAACTTCCTTACGAAAGAGTTGAAGACTGGAAATGTTTTGACTAAACTTCCAGCAATGACTGGAATGCAAAATATAGTGGCAAACCGACGCGAAGCGCTACATGTAAAGAATAGAAACTGTAGCTATACTCCGGCCGGTGTGGCCGAGCGGTTCTAGGCGGTTCAGTCCGGAACCGAGCGACCGCTACGGTCGCTGGTTCGAATCCTGCCTCGGGCATGGATGCGTGTGATGTCCTTCGGTTAGTTAGGTTTAAGTAGATCTAAGTTCTAGGGGACTGATGACCTCAGATGTTTAGTCCCATAGTGCTCAGAGCCTTTCGAGAAATGACGAGCACGGACCCTCGGGCCCGAGCCCACTGCCACAGACACTCCAACAGAAGTGTTTGATCAGGTTGGCGGTACAGCGACGTGATAACCGGTAGCCGGCGCTAGGCAGGCTGGTCCAGCAGAACTGACCAGTGTGTTGAACATGGAACCGCAGACTGGAGAGTGACAGAATGCGCCGTTAGACCCTTCGGTGCGGAGCTGGCTGGATCTCACTTTGTGTCTCGGACGATGAGGCTGTGGCAGATTCCTGGATACCGAGGACCTGGATGGTTAGGCAGCAGACTACAGTTTTCGGCCCAGTGACGCTCATGCCGGCTGCTTCAGAAGTGCAACGTTGATTGGCACTGGCTGAGCTTCGAACTTCGGCCACGGTGCACCGATGATGACAGGGTGGCTCTGGTTGTTTAAATACAGCTGTCTGGAACTGACCACGTGAAAGGCGCACTGTTGCGTCGTTCCTACATCAAGTGGAAGTTTCCCAAATGAGGCCCAGTATCCTAGCCGAAAGGGAGTAGGTTGCACAGTCGTAGGAGGCTGAAGGCGACAGTGCTAGTGTGAGCTGGTCTTTGACTGTGACCATCGGTTACGACTGCAGCCTAGTTATGGGTATGGACCCCTTCTCCGCCCCGTGTCGTTACAGTAGGAAAGCCTGAAACAAAGTCCGACGAGATCTCTAAGTCGTTTACCTGGGCAAGTGGAAATCAAGAGATCGTCGCGTCTAAATTTTGTCAAAAAGGACCTGCATCCGTATCCCTACAAATATACTGTAGCGCAAGAGTTAAAGTGTCCAGACGAACTTTCTCGTGTTCAGTTATTCCACTGCTTTCTCAGTAAGGTAGAATCAACTCTTTTGGCTCCTCAGGTTTTCATCTCTTCACATGAGTCTTGGGTCTTCCTTTCAGCGTATTTAAACTCACAGATCATATGCCATTCCGTATCTCTTTTACCTGAGTGGCAATATCAAGGGTCAAGTGTGCTAAGATAATCCTCATACACTGGGTGACCAACGGCAGGACATTGAAAAACTCTAATACTGCCATTCCTCAGACAGAGCCGCTGCATATGCCTCATAGTTTGATAAATCGATCACAGTGCTGCATCGACATCGATGAGGGCAATTTGCAGCACCCTCTATGATATTCGTTAACAAGGGTCAAACTTTTGAAGTTGGAAAGGAATTTAAATACCCTGATATTTTGAGGAAGATTGATGTGATATCGGATTTCTAATACAGAACATGACTTAGAGAATTTGGGAGTGTTATGTAATGATACTGAAAGGATTTTACTTTACTGTGAACGGGTACTTCAGCTGTGCTAATGGTCCACCTTCTATCACAGCAGTTATCAAAACATATATTTCTTTGCGGCCTACTCCGGTCAACCATCCCTCTCCTACCACTTATCCATTACATTTGTCTGCCGAGTTCTCTACTAAATCAGTCAGCTACTTAGTTACATGTTCCACAGATAATTTGAACGCTTATTTTATGGAAATGATGTGAAACTAATTGGTTTACAAGCTGTGTACGCATGATTACTCTTAACAGTAATGAACACAATGTCATTTTATTGCTATTCGTACAACTACTCCTAGAAACAATCTCTTGTGTTTTTTTCTTTTTACTGTCTACCAGTTTTTGACTATATATTCGTCAGTGGAACTAAAGGAGTTGTTAAAGAGTAATGTTTTAAATTAGATTTAAAACTTGTTTCGCTACCTGTCAGACATTTTATGTTATTGGGCAAATGATCAAAAAATTTTATTGCTGTGTATTGGACTATTCTATGAACCACTGACAGCCTTAACAGTGGCTAATATGACTCATTTTTAAATCTAGCGTTGTACGTATGTGCATCACTGTCCTTCGCAAATTGTGATGGATTATTTATGACGAATTTCACTAGCGAAAATATGATGCCTATCTCCCTGAAAAGGTACAGTCATGCTCAAAATTATCCGAACGGCCTGAATTGCATTTCGCCTCATTCCAATGCAACCCACTTAATGCAGTTGTCTAGCAGGTCCTCTAAACGCTCCTTGGTACAGTCGTTTGACTATTGAAAATGGTTCCAACAAGTCACCACTAGAAAACATTGCTCTGTATCGCAATAACTCCAGATGTGAAGTAATACCACGATACTACAAATATCAGGGAAAACCTTATCACAGATAAGACTGTCCTTAAGGCTTGTAAGCTCACATTTATTGCAATAATTGACATACCTGGAATGTTACCACTCTCATTATTACGTCAGATAGGTAATGCACGTAATATGTTCGTCGTATTCATGATTTCCTCTTCAAAGTAACATACCGTACTTGTTATTTAACACAAAATGACATTACAAATTTAAGTTATTCACAAGCAGCTAGTTGAGAATATGTATGAACTTCAAATGACATGACGAACCGTCTCGTTCTGCATATGGATTTACACTCAGGTCGTGCAGACTAAGCAAAGATTTCGTGACTGACGGAAACTAACAGTCATTCCTGACTAGGCATACAGAGAGTGATATAACTCGATTTTAGACAGTATCAGTTATCAAATATCAACTTCAAATTACATAACATAAACATATTTAACGGACGCGAATTCCTACCAAGCATCTATTGTCCCTGTTAACCAACTACGAGAGATGTTAAATATTGCTTCTTCACAAGTAACTTACTTGAAATGCCGAGAGCTAAAGGTTTGTGTTGCACAGGGATTCTAATCCAGAACCTAATCGGATAGATATCGAAGCACAATCAACTGTGACATATCGGATTTTCTCGGCAGTAGCTAGATGTTTTAACTGAAATCACGAGAAGAAACATAAATTTTTTCCTTACTAGGACTCCAACCCGGCACCTATCGCTGTTATATTCTAGAGGAAATGAAAGTTAAATATGGATTTGTTACACCAGCAGTGATATGTGAGCATGTTTGAACCAGAAATAATATGACGAAGAGTTCAGTGCTGACTGGGCATCGAACCCCACACATATCGTTGTTGACTAGATACAAAGAGATGTCAGCTACCGAATTCTTCTCCACCAGCAGCTCGGAATAACATCCTTGAACTAACAGTGATCTCGCAAAAAGTTATATGTTTCACTGGGAGTCAAAAACGTTAGATATTCTTAGTGTTGGCAACGAATGAAAATGCATTAAAAATGTAAATTATTATCCACCAGCAGATAGATATTCTCATGCTAGAGCTTAATAATTCATAACAAAAACCTCAGTGCCGGGCCAGGATTCGAACCCATTCACACACAGTATGTGGAGATGTTGAAGAATCTGCAGTTTTGATCACAAAACACATTGTAGTCGAGCTGTATTGTCACGAAGGTATCAGAATCCGGGTTAATGCCGGTCTCTGTTGCGTACCCAGTTCAGAACCAATTTTATCGGCATCCAGAAGGTCAAATAAAAGATGGAATTAATGACCTGTGACCCTACATTGCGTTTGTTTCGTCGCTAGAAATAGTAAGTAGCATAAGAAAGGATACTGATGATTGAGTTTCTGCATGTCGCCACTCCTGACTTTATTGTGGTTCAACCTAACGTCTACTTGGTCGAGAAGGAATATCATGTTTAATGTGAATATCAGACAACAATTACATTATACCTTCTTCACTTGGCGCTCCCTATCAAAATGCATCGGCAGAAGTTGGATCGAAGCTATCACCAATCCAACAGACCACCTAATCCGCTTCTCTGGTACTCATTTTTATATCGTAACACCGATGCGGCACACTCGATGAGAATTCTGACACACTGGCTCCCTGTAGTAGTTAGCAGCATGTTCAGTACAGTCATTCACTTGATTGACCGAATCGCCATGAACTAGCTGCCTCGGCTATCCAGTGCATACATTCGATTCTGTTTTGTAATCACCGAAATAAAATAACGGAACTGCCATCTATACCGATCTGCCAACAGTGTAGGAAGTGTTCCATTCCATTTGAGCTACTGTATTGCGCTATCTGTTGAAACCGTCGTGCAGTGCAAATGAAAAGCTGTAACAGTCTGTCTCTCAGAAGGCTAGATCCGGCCATATGCATTGTCTCACAGCACTGTGGAATGCGGAAATTTCGGAGGACCTTTTGTCGGCCTCTGAAGCTGCTAGCTAGTAGGGTAACGGTAAGTGTCGCGAGTTCTATTACATTCACTGCTACATTTTCTTTTAAAACGCAATTCTGCTCTCTGCTGAAGTTATAAATTTAATGGAACACTGAACATAATTCCCTTCACTTCTCAACCCAAAATAGTTGCTTGTGGAAAAATGGCTAACTTCTGCGACATTTTGTTCTTTTCGGGTTTAATAGACGCCCAGGAAGCAGATGCGTCTCGAAGCTTTTGTATTATGGATGGGGAGAGCGCATCGAGCCAAAATAGTCAGAAAAGTATTTTCTACATTAGTTGTCGTCTAGTAGTGTCATTTTATTCTTTTTCAAATCTGGTTTGACAGCTTTAACTCAGAATAAGTTTTCTACATTCATGTAATCAATAAACTGCATGGGAATTGCCATACTGTTATAGATAATATCAGAGAATTCGCATATATCGTTGATGATTAATTCTCTCTCAAGCTTAGTATTGTTTTAACAACACTAAATGAAACCTTGCGAAAATCGTGCACTGTATTATAAAAAATGAAATAAAACTACCAACGATAACCTGAAGACGAAAGTCTGTTTTAATAAAACTGAGTATCTGTACACAAGCGTGCCTCTATCGGCACGAATTAGTAAAATACTACTCACTTAGATTTCGATTGGGTCTGTGTTTAATTGGTATGCTGTGTCATACTCAACAGGCATGCAAATGTGGCATTTCATAAATAAAGTTATGTATTCCTAGAAACCCAAAATTTCCTTGTCAGCATTTGAAAGAGTCGTTACCTGTCGTGCAGCATTGTAAGTGTTTCACCATTGCACATTATAACCTGAAAGTATTTCTTGTGATTTGCTTATCGATGTTTGATCTGACTGCCTGTAGCTCTTTCACAGATGAGGTAAAAACGATACAGTCAGCGAGACTCGAACCATAACAGGCCGTTTTCTACAGGTTAGCACGTCACCACAGAGCTAGCGAGGAGGTATTTGCTTCAACTCCCTCTTACAAGGTGAGTAGTGGTTAGAACTCTTAAACCCCTATTTTAAGGACGAGATTAGTTGCGATTTTTACGTGCGACCACTTTCCTGGGCTGAAAATCCTAAATTTACGATCTTCTGTTATACCTCATGCGATAATAACTCAGATTATTCAATGGAAATGAGTGGAAAAATCAAGTGAGCTTTGAGGCTCAATTCCGTGCACACCAGGAAGTAACTCGTCGGTGACAGAGTTGCCAAACGTACTGTGCCTTCTTGCCAAAACTCAGTTTCATTACCAGCCGGAAGAAGACGAAGCGATGTGATCCTACAGCGGGCTGGGAAGTGACCATAGCTGACGTATCAAAGACGCGGCTCTTGCGGCCTGGAAAACGTAGTGCGTCTGATTCACATTTCTGTAACTAGGTTTAGGAACTGGAGCGTAGGTACTAATAATATTCGGAACTGACTGCTAACTAAGCATCATAAATCAGTAACTCTCGGAGTTGTTTTTATATTTCTTTCGTAACTGTACTCAAACGTAAGAAACTCATTCACGGATGTTTTCGTGCCTCGCCAATAGTCGAGCACAACAAACAAACATAAAAAGAGAATAATTGTGTGTGTGTGTGTGTGTGTGTGTGTGTGTGTGTGTGTGTGTGTGAGAGAGAGAGAGAGAGAGAGAGAGAGAGAGAGAGAGAGACAGAGGGAGAGAAGAGAGAGAGATAGAGAAATAAAAAAGAATGAGAGAGAGGATAAAAACTGTTGTAAAGAAATTGAATACTGGCATGTAAGGAATTCTTTCATTATAATGACACGTTCCACATCATTACGAAATGTCGTATTCATGATCTATGGAACAAGTATTAATCTAATCTAATTTAATCACATCATATTGCTGACTAGCCATGAAGAGTCATGAATAACCGAAAGTTTCGCCAACATCAGTAACTAAATCTAAACTTGAAAATACAAGACGACAGTTTTTGTAATAAAGCGGGACTCCTATCAAGACCCTTTCACCCCTGTTAACTAATAACGAAATATGTCTGATATACCTCAATTCAGAAGTAACAACAAAGATGAAGTGCATGATGTGAAGTTCTGTGACGGAGATACGAACCCAACACGTAATCGGATTGTTAACTAAGTAAACTCAAATGTTACGTATCGGTTTTTCTTAGCAAATGCTAGGTGTTTGAATCTAAAATAAGGAGACAAATTTTTGTGCCTGAGCGCAATCGAACCGCACTCCTATCGTTCTTCTTTATCGTCCACGAATACAGCGTAAGTATGAACTGCTTACTCACCAACAGTAAGATGTGTGCGTGTTTGACCAGAAGTTGTTGGCAACACATGAACAGACATTAAAAATGCACGTTAATTTTCACTAGCAGGCCGGTGTGCACGTCATAGGGCTTGAAATGAAATTATGAATAATTTTGTACTGGATCAGGATTCGGAGCCACATAGTTACCTTTGAAGGAGACCTAGAGAATATTGCAGGCTTGGTAAAAGGAACGATATGATTGAACTATACTGTTCAGAGAGATTCAGATCCTCGAAAGAGGAGATACGAATTCGAATCACAGTCCAGCACCAAATTCTTCAACGTCTCTAGTTCAATCAGATACAAGTAAAATAAGAGCCCTGTTCCTTTAAATGGCTATCGGTTCATCAAATAAAGTAAAATTTTCTAATGTAAATAATTTTACTGGCGACAGTATTTCTGCTTACCATGACCTCCACCTATGTCATTTCCCAACGTAAACCGGCTCTGCCCAGTTGGTAATGAAGGAAGGTTATGTGTAATGGGTATTCTAGATTATAACATCTTTCTCTTCAGGTTACCAGAGGTAAAGTAAATCTGTTTGTGCCTCTTAAAAGTAAATGCCTGAACCCATGCATGCACTTGTGATAGTTCGTTCCACCACACCACTGTGGCCACATTTCCCAGTCCCAAGAGTGTGCTGTAACAGATGATGTGCTTAGCTTACAAAATTAGTCACGGTGGAAAAAATGCGAGTCTATTAAATGGTTAAGTAGAAGCAAGCTTCTGACGTGAGGATTATGCAATTCTCATGTCAGCAGGATGTAAAGACTCTTCTAGGCATCATAGCCTCGATGTGAAGCAATTTTGAAATTTTCAATAATTCAGCAAATTTATTACTTCGAGAAAATCCACTGTGAAGTGTGAAGTTACTGGATAATTTGATTATTACTTTATTACTATCATTTTCTTCATACCACTGCTTTAACCCATGTGCTTGAAGATCATTTAAGGCCTTTTGGTCATTATAGAAGTAGTTGCCCAAGAACAGGTTCTTTCCCTGTCTAGGGAATCCTTTTCATGTTAATATCAAACATCAGCAATTACTTGTAGATCACACTAAAACTAAAGTAATTGAAGAAGACGTTACTCGATAACAAAAGCGAGCTGCCTTTCTTCGTTTACTTTGACCCTAGAAATGGCTGTCAAATACTGCCTAACCAAAAGCCAAGGGATCTTACCGCCTTCCGATATACGTCGCTGTCAGTTCTTCCATATGATTTGGTCGACGTGGACTGTTGCAAGTTGTGTATGACAGAGAATATTTTAGAAAATCAGTTGTTTTCCTTTGCAATAAACAGAAAGATTTTCATTCTAAACTATCCAAGTTTAAAATGTTCGCAATATTAGTTCAAATTTAATGTTCGCTTCTATAATGTGGGAAAGTATTTCATAGTTGCAAAAGCCGCATCCGACTCATTGTCGCTGACCATCAATTCTAGCTCAGAGTGGCACCAGTTTAAGTAACCTAATGTAGCGAAGACTGTTTGCCAGTGCTCTTTCTCATCGGTAAATATGCAGTTCACTCATTGGGCTAAAATAGTACACTGTAACAGAAATATATGTGTGTATGCAATGCATACGGATTGTAGAATTTAGTGGTGCTCTCTCTTCCACTTCTGTATGCAATATACCTGACCTAAACGGGCCCTTTATCATTACAGGCCCTGGGCGGTGCAACATCGTATTGACGACAGTAATGTGCTTATACTGACAACCTCGCTATTCGTTTTACCTGATTTTGCAATCAGTTAAATAAAACAACATGACCTTCCAGAGAGAGACATTTCGTCCCCCTTTTGCTTCTGTGAAATTTGTCAGTAAGCTTTCTGTTTTCCAACCAGCAAAATGCGGCAGAGTACGGCCGGTAAACGATTCACAAACCACGATTTAGGGCCGTTAAGACGATTTCTTTAAACAATGGCGTAGCTGAAGGAATTTAATTTCTTCTTAAATCGTCTTATGTAGCAACGTTCACAGATATCTCAAATAGGAAAAGCTCTTTTCCCAGATACGAAGGTAGTAAAACAAACTTCGCACAGTTTGTGCAGGTTGATCTTTTCGACTGATAGCACTGCGTAAGTATTTTATCTGAGAGGTATCACAAGTAGTGCTCCTGTAGCTGTGGGAATCATTAGTTGAAAACGAGTTTAACACCAATGGGTACAGTACTGCTAAATATTCAAAATGATTATCAACATAAGTCTGCGTTCATCCACAAATGGAGGCGTATTTGTAATATTTAAGCTAGACTGTGTATCCTTGTCTTCCTTGAGTGGACATTGGAAGGCGTTCACACACACGTGAACGAGGGTAATCCCGAAGGTAATGTCCCTTAAGGGACACGTAACTGCCAACGCAGGCACAAACGAGAGCTCCTAATATTAATGGCAAGCAGAAACCACAGTGTTGGCTGCATGGTGGCTAGGTGATAAAGAGCAAAACTACGTATACGAAGGTCTCAGGTTCGATCCCTCAACAATCTCACGATTTTTATGTGCCATTTTACACTCATTTCCCCTCGGGCAGTGTTTTTTGATGTGAAAAATATTGAGTTGCACTGTGGTCCGAAAGCCACGTTAAACTGTAGGTTCCCCTATTAACTGGCTAGGTAAGTTAACTGAAAGGTCGGAGGAAAGCAACGCCATACCACCTCCAACAAGACCGTGCCTATTAAAGCAATGTGGTGTTGAAACCACTCTTCCGACTGATGACTGCTTTACTTTCTATGGGTTACAAAATTAATGATCTTCGGGTTGTTAACATTTTTGTGTTTTCATGCTGTAGCTTTGGTACCAATAAACGTAAGTAACCGGCCGAGTACTGTCACCGTTTGCGTTGTCAAGGCGGTAAACGACGATGCTGTCGACCCCAGTTACAATTTTGGTCATGGCTATGTTTCAGCCGAATACCTCTATGTGCCTTTCTGCGTATTTCAAGATATACTTTTATACATTTGGTACGCATCAAAATTGATATCTTATAGAGCTGTATTCAGCAACATGAATCAGATATGTTTTCCGGACAACACGTCAGTGCAGCGGGATTTCGTTTGTGTGTGGCGCATGGTGCAAGAAATATTTGTGCTTTGCTTGCTTCTCTGACAGGTTTCACCCCACTGAATGCGAGCAAGCTCACGAATAGACTGTCAATAACTGGAATTACGCAATAATACACTTAAAAGTTGTATTTTTGCATTACGTATCCCCATGAAAATAAGTTAAAACAGGTTATATTAACAGCATCTTCCGTCGGTTCTTGGTAGAACAACATTATAATAATAAATGAAAAGCACCAGTCTGCTTTTGTTCTACAATATTATTTTTGTTGCTAACCGGTTTTCGGCTTACAAGGCCAAATGTCTGAAGATGGCCTTGTAAGCCGAAAACCGGTTAGCAACAAAGATAATATTGTAGAACAAAAGCAAACTAGTGCTTTTCATTTATTATTATAAACAGGTTACATGCCTACTTGCTTAATATCCGCGCTTCTCGCTGCTTTTCTCAAAAAAGAAAAAGAAAAATGAAAACAGAGAGAGAGAGAGACAGAGAGAGAAATCAGGAATGTATTTCAAATACCAGCTCAGTGACACCATGTTCGTCTCGTGATGTAAAGCAAGTATAGTTGATAGGTAATATCTCGTTGTACTAGCGATATGTATGGCTGCAGAGTTCTTTCTTTTCTCTCTGCAAACAACCAGAACAGAATTCAGTAACAAAGTGGTAAGAACACCTACGCAGTGCGCCAATTAAACACTCAGCTTTTCTTGGTTATTTTGTTAATCGTCTGTAATGCAATAAACATCCTTGATTATTGATTTGTTATTACTACCATTGTTATTGT
Organism: Schistocerca americana; assembly: GCF_021461395.2. Lineage (NCBI taxonomy): Eukaryota > Metazoa > Arthropoda > Insecta > Orthoptera > Acrididae > Schistocerca > Schistocerca americana. The sequence continues at coordinate 859,449,825 of NC_060130.1, read as the reverse complement.
TATTCGTCATCTCACCACAGCTTTCCTATCACTCATTGCCGCAGATGCACGTAACGAGTGGATCAGGATGAATGGATGTGGGATGTTTCGTCACGGAGAATATACACATTTATCTCGTCATCTTGTGTTTAGGGCAATATGAAAATCTCAATAAGAGAAGACGACAATGGGATGCCGGTGATGCAGGCAATTACACCCAACTATTTCTGTCAACTTAACACCATGACGACAGACAAATTGGCGTCTCATTGTATTTTGATTATAGTTCGTTAGCCTTTTTGCGACCTCGTTTTAATACCTTGTGGGAGCAGGCATAATGTTTTTTTTCTTTTTGAACACCGAACAATAACACACAAAGATAGTAGATGGAAGGATACAATGAAACAATCAGACTCATGGGTGTGGATCCAGTTCATCATTAGAAGACTAAACAAGAGGGAAACATCACGAAAGCAATGAATACGCTATTTAGCATACATTATTTGTACAGATCTGAAGATGAAAAAGTGCAGATCTGCACAGTGCCCACATCTGCACTTTAGTTTCTGTCTTAATGGGCATAATTTTTAGTTTCTTCTCTTCTGAATTTTCAAATGAATTGATTTTTACGTGGTACAGAATAATTAGTTAACTGTGTTTCTTACAGCTTCCATTCGCACCAACATTTTTCTACATTCTCGTGCATTTCATGAAATTCTATTTGTATGATCACAAGACTGCGCATAGGTGCAATCGATTTAGAGGTGCAAAGTATTTGTTATCTTACTTTTCGTGACAGGTGGGCAAAGTTGATTTCCAAAGACTTTTTATTCTACTGAAATAATCTTTTGTCACAAAGTAACAAGGTAAGTGTTTTATTCGTATTTATTTTGTAGGAAACTGTATCGTGATAAAAGATTACACACCTGAATGTTTGGCACAAGTGGTAGGAGAAAACGTTGCATACTAACCAAATCCCGCGCCTCCTCTCCGTATCCTCGTATGACACGAGCACGAGATTCTGCTCATATAACGCTGCAGAGCTGTTCCTAGCACAGCTGAGAATTGGCAACATCGTCACAAACATTTGGCAGCACTGTGACAGTGCAATCACTTCCACGCATGGTACTGAATTGACTCGCTAAAATTACATCATATTCCCTTTCCATTTGAATGACTCGTGCTGCATAATCCTCATGTAGACTAAGACAGAAAATTTAATTTTTTGGCTAAAGAAATACTATTCTTCACATAAGTGACAACTTTTATTACCTTTCACAATACGTTATGAGGCTGAGCGTCCAATACCATGATGAGAATGGCGTGGCGGCAGCAGTGTGTCCGTAGCCCCGTGGTAACGCCTGTGTCTATTGTTGCAACGGTTGAAGGAGTCGTCAGTTCTAACCGTGGTAAGGGACAGCCTGTGCGAACATTTTTCTGTGGTTTACTTTATGAAGCAGCGAATTCCCAGAAAAAATTCTGTAATGAAATCAGAAGAAAACCTTCACACATAAAATCCTCTTGGCAGCTTGACTCAGTAAGTTGTGTTAATGGTCATAGATTCTGACTTTCTGAATGCGAAGCTGCTTCACAATACAAGCGTCTCTGAAGAAATTTGAATCGACCGTCAACGATACGAAATTCAATATTGTTCTCCACTTGAGACTCATATGTCAGGGTGATAAGTATGAAGGAAATGTATCGATAAGCAAACCGCAAGAAAATACTTTCAGCTCATAATGTGCAATGGTGAAAAACTTACAATGCTGCACAACAGGTAACGCCTCTTACTTTATTCATGAAATGCCACATTTGCATACCTGTAGAGTATGACACAGCATACCTATTAAACACAGACTCAATCGAAACCTAAGTGAGTAGTATTTTACTAATTCGTGCCGATAGAGACACGCTTGTGTACAGATACTCAGTTTCCTTAAAACAGACTTCCGTCGTAAGGTTATCGTTGGTAGTTTTATTTCATTTCTTATAATACAGTGCACAGTTTTCGCAAGGGTTCATTTAATGTTGTTAAAACAATACTAAACATGAGAGAGAAATTAATCATTAACGATATATGCGAATTCTCTGATGTTATCTATAACAGTATGACAATGCACATGCAGTTTATTGATTACATGGATGTAGAAAACTTATTCTGAGTTAAACCTGTTAAACAATGTTTGAAGAAGAATAAAATGCCATTACCAGACGACAGCTAATATAGAAAATACTTTTCTGACTATTTTGGCTCGATGCGCTCTCCCCATCCATAATACAAAAGCTTCGAGATGCATATAATGCCTGGCCGTCTATTAAACCTCAAAAGAACAAAATGTCGCTGAAGTTAGCCCTTTTTCTACATGCGACTATTTTGGGTTGAGAAGTGAAGGGAATTATGTTCAAAGTTCCATTAAATTGATAACTTCAGCCGACAGGAGATTACGTTTTAAAAAATGTAGCACCGAATGTTATAGAACTCGAGACGTTTTATCTACAGTGCGCGACGCTTTCCGTTACGCTACTAGCTAGCAGCTTCAGAAGTCGACAACAGGTCCTCCAGAACTTCCACATTCCACAGTGCTGTGAGATAATGCATAAGGCCGGGTCTAGTCTTCTGAGAGACAGACTGTTACAGCTTTTCGTTTGTACTGCACGACCGTTTCAACAAACAGATAGTGCAATAGAGTAGCTCAAATGGAAAGGAACACTTCCAGTTTACATTTCTGCATCCTACACTGTTGGCAGTTCTGTATAGGTGGCAGTTACGTTATTTTATTTCGGTGATAACAAAATATAGTCCAATGTATGCACTGGATAGCCTAGGCAGCTAGTTCATGGCGATTCGATCAACCAAGTAAATGAATGTACTGAACATGCTGCAAACCACTACAGGGAGCCAGTGCGTCAGAATTCTCATCGAGTGTGCCGCATCGGTGCTATGATAGAAAAATGAGCAACAGAGAAGAGGATTTGGTGGTCTGTTGGACTGGTGATCGGTTCGTAAACTGGCGGTCTAGTTTCGATTCCAACTTCTGCCAATGCGTTTAGATAGGGAGAGGCAGATTCTACTCCCTTCTGGCTACGCCAAGTGAAGAAGGTGTAATATACTTGTTGTCTGAAATTCACATTAAACTTGATACTCCTTCTCGACCAAGTAGACGTTAGATTGAACCACAATAAAGTCAGGAGTGACGACATGCAGAAACTCAATCATCAGTATCCTTTCTTATGTTACTTATTATTTCTAGTGACGAAACAAACGCTATGTAGGGTCACAGAACACTTATTCCATCTTTTATTTGACCTTCAGTATGCCAATATAATTGGTTCCGAAGTGGGAATGCATCTGAGGCCGGTATTAACCCGGAATTTGATCCCTTCATGACAATGCAGCTCGACTACAATTTGTTGTTTGTTCAAAACCGCAGATTCCTCAACATCTCCACATATTGCGCGTGAATGGGTTCGAATCCCGGCCCGGTACTAAGGTTTTCATTATGAATTACCAAGCTCTAGCATGAGAATATCTATCTGCTGGTGGATAATAATTTTGATTTTTAATGCATTTTCATTCGTTGTCAACACTAACGATATCTGACGTTTTTGATTGCCAGTGAGACACATAACTGTTTGCGAGATATTTGTAAGTTCAGGGATGTTATTCAGAGCTGCTAGTGGAGAAAAATTCTGTACCTGACGTCTCTTTGTACCTAGTCAACAACGATATGTGTGGGGTTCGATGCCCAGTCAGCACTGAACTCTTCGTCATATTATTTCTGGTTCAAACATGCTCACATATCGCTGCTGGTGTAACAAACCCATATTTAACTTTAGTTTTCTCTAGAATAAAACAGCTTAGTCTGCACGACCTGAGTTTGAATCCATATGCAGAACGAGACGGTTCGTCATGTCATTTGAAGTTCATACATATTCTCAACTAGCTGCTCGTGAATAACTTAAATTTGTAATGTCATTTTGTGTTAAATAACAAGTACGGTATATTACTTTGAAGAGGAAATCATGAATACGGCGAACTTATTACGTGTATTACCTATCTGACGTAATAATGAGGGTTGTAACATTTCAGGTCTGTCATTTATTGCAATAAATGTGAGCTTACAAGCCTTAAGGACAGTCTTATCTGTGATAAGGTGTTGCCTGATATTTGTAGTATCGTGGTATTACTTTACATCTGTAGTTATTGTGATACAGAGCAGTGTTTTCTAATGGTGACTTGTTGGAACCATTTTCAATAGTCAAACGACTGTAGCAAGGAGCGATTAGAGGACCTGCTAGACAGCTGCGTTATGTGGGTTGCATGCGGATCTGACGAAATGCAATTCAGGTCGTTCGGATACTTTTTAGCACGACTGTACCTACGTGATGTCCGTAGGTGAACACCGCATGTTATTCTTACAGCTCGCCTTTGTGCAATCAACATTTTCTTTTTAAATGCTGAATTACCCTAGAAAATAATTCCGTACGACATTACTGGGTGTAAATAAACTAAATATTTTATGAGGTTTCTTTCCATGTTCTGCAATAATACGAAGAGCAAAAAAAGAAAAAAGACTGAATATATACACAAAAAAATTAGGAGCATTTAAATTCTGCTCTCAGTCTTGCCCTCTTTCACTGTCCCTTCCAGTTCTGATAATAATCAGTATGGCTTGAAATGTACTAAACAAATCAATATCATTCTTAATGACTTTTGTTACTTTCATTATTGGCCGGCTGCGGTGGTCTAGCGGTTCTAGGCGCTCAGTCCGGAACCGCGCGACTGCTACGGTTGCAGGTTCGAATCCTTCCTCGGGCATGGATGTGTGTGATGTCCTTAGGTTAGTTAGGTTTAAGTAGTTTTAAGTTCTAGGGGAATGATGACCACAGATGTTAAGTCCCATAGTGCTCAGAGCCATTTGGACCATTTTTTACTATTATTATTATTATTATTATCCTGGGCCGGCCGAAGTGGCCGTGCGGTTAAAGGCGCTGCAGTCTGGAACCGCAAGACCGCTACGGTCGCAGGTTCGAATCCTGCCTCGGGAATGGCTGTGTGTGATGTCCTTAGGTTAGTTAGGTTTAACTAGTTCTAAGTTCTAGGGGACTAATGACCTCAGCAGTTGAGTCCCATAGTGCTCAGAGCCATTTTTTTATTATCCTGGAAGTTATTTAACATGCTTGGTATTCCTTAAGACTCTAATCTGGCCAGGCGAAATAAGCAGTAATTATAGCATGTGTAAAGTATATGGAATTTAAGACGTGTTGTTGTTAAATAGCATCACCATTACGTACTCGTTGAATGTTAGTAACGACATCTATCATAATGCAACAGGAGTACAAAAGACAATAATCTAGAGAAAAGGGAGTTAAAATAGGGCAGAGTTAGCAGATGAGGCGGAAGAGAAAAACACCGAAACAGGTGGGATGGAGGAAATCAAGGACAGTTTTGACATTCTGACAGTGATGCTGGTTCATTGCTGTACAGAACTGAAACTCCTAGGATGTGCCGAGAAGTAAACTACGTCAATGATAATAGGTAAAGCTTTGATCTGGTTTTGGAGACGTAGGTTACAAGGTACTTTGTTGTACAGTCGTATGGCTGAACTGGAGGTATGTTAAATGTTAAATGTTTCTAATGCCTTTGAGCACTATGGGACTTAACATCTGTGGTCATCAGTCCCCTAGAACTTAGAACTACTTAAACCTAACTAACCAAAGGGCATCACACACATCCATGCCCGAGGTAGGATTCGAACCTGTGACCGTAGCGGTCACGCGGTTCCAGACTGAAGCGCCTACAACCGCACGGCGTTTAATGTTACGCAAAGGTTCGTACATTATGCTGGACTTAATCAGTCTGGTACTGCAGTTATGGAAAGATGAGAGTCACTGGTTGTATGAGGAGATGTACGGAGGGTGCTGGTGGCTAACAAACAGCCGAAGAGAGCAGAGCGTGTGACACTCACGTCGACTATTAAGTCGGATCCAGCCTAACTGAGCATAGGGAGGACTGGTCGAAATTTTACGCAAGCATTCGTAGAGAGCTCGTTCGTATGGGTGTTTCCTTGTTTGCACCATGATGAATTAAATCGCGGGAGTAAAGATCAAGATGCACTAAATATTGGACTAGTTTATGTGTCATCTCAGCTGGAGTTATTCAAATGGTTCAAATGGCTCTGAACACATGGGGACTTAACATCAGAGGTCATCAGTCCCCTAGAACGTAGAACTACTTAAACCTAACCAACCTAAGGACATAACAAACATCAGTGCCCGAGGCAGGATTCGAACCTGCGACCGTAGCCGTAGCGCGGTTCCAGACTAAAGCGCCTAGAACCGCTCTGCCACAGTGGCCCAGCTGGAATTATTTTTCATACTTTTATACTCCATGTAGGCCAGAGGAAGATTTCCTAAAAACTAAAATAATTTGTTTTCTCTAGTTTAGATTTCAATCTATGTGTATGACGAGACCTTTTACTGGATACCATTAAGAACCACTGGAGGAACTATTCTCCACAACGTTCGGTGATCAACTTTTGGTGTGATGGAGGAGGATCTTCGAATTCCTGGGGTTTAATTTAAGAGCCATATTTGGTGGCCATCGTGATACTGAACACGGGTTCTCATTCATTCCTCATATGGTAGAAGCGATAGTCTAGGACTGGTGCTTACTTGCAACCGAATATCGTCAGCATTAATTGGTGACTATGTGAAAGAGGCAACGTAAAATGTGCAGTTTAAAGGCTAAATTGTTTTTGCACAAATGTTTGTATTTTACATTTGAAGCAAGTACAACTGTTCGGCCACTTCTTTCACACGGAGGCGGCATTACAGTAATCTCAGACTGGTGCAATAGAATTCTAAGCTTTGTCAATTGTAACAAGTTAATTGTGATCTTACGTATCTGAGGACGAGGTTAATAAATTTTAGTGCCGTTTTTCACGAGAATTAAGTCTTTTACAGATACTGCAGACACCTCATGGTTATTTCACCCTTTTTATGTTCGGCTGGATGTAGACTAGAAAGCTAACAAGGCGGCTAAACATTTCCCGTGGCATCGAGGCGAATTAATGAGCTGATAATCTAGTGTCGGAACCACCGATGTGCGATCAATTTAATGAGTGCTTATAGGTGAAGGTAATTTTGCCATTGGGCGGGTAATGAAGGTTATATACGAGGCAGAGCGCCGGCCTCGGCTGACCGCTGCTGGCGACACGCTCCGCTTCTCTAACGCGTATCGACGCCAGGCGACGCGCCGGCGGCAGCGGCAACCGCCGCGGCGTGGGCGGGGCGCCTTCACATTTCTCCTCTGGCGCAGTCACACAGAGACACCTCCGGTGAAATAAGCTGACACACGCCGCCATTACGTGGCTCGGCGCGCTGAATGGCCCGCAGAGCAGACCCGGCACGGATAGTGCAGCAATACTCGCTGCTAGCGAACTTCCCTCAGGGGGACCTCATGTAGCTTCCGATCCGAGCATCATTTTGCCCTCTCTGTTTAACAGGATATTTCAATTAGCATCACCCGTTTTCCACTACATTTGGAAGCACGTTGAACATCCGTTACTCGGCGGCAAACTTGGACATATCTGGTTTCTTTCTAAAACTTTTTCACTTATTCTGACATCGGTAGTCATAAATTTATAATTATATATATACGGCTCGGAGATTGGTGTATCACATTCAGTGCAGAAGTGGAGATACCTAAAATTAGTAATGCATCAGCTATTAACTGTTTTCAACACGACGAAGGTCGCCGCATGCTGGGTTCTGATTGTTCACACCCGTTGAAATAGCTTGCCGAGCCGACGCAGTAACAGAAATTTAATACACTTGTCAGTCCAATCCAGGTGACTTTTTACCCATCTAATCGCCATTGGCGAATGATAGGTGTATCACTATAAACCTAAGACATAACAACAAAGAAAGTAGCGGAAACGTCAATTCTCTCTCTCATCCCCTCCAGCCGTTTAGCCGATTCCGACTATCTGAGACCCCATGAGCTAAAGCACGCCTATTTCTACTCTTCTGTACTATATCCCGAAGACTTTCCGGGTTGGAATCCGTTACCGCTGTGATGCCATTAACCATTTCATTCTTTGCCGTCCGTTTCTTGTTCTTCCGATTATCCCCAGCATAAGATTCGTTACCGCCGGAGGTGATTCTGATGCTTTTTGGTACACCCATGATATGGTGCTAACAGCTTATGCTCGTAAGTGGCTCACCGTCGCTGGAGCATACACGTGAAATCTCCTGACCTCAATACGGGAGGCTGTTAAGAAGAGTTGTCATGGAACACAGACCAAGATGGGGTTTTAGCTCTACGACAATGCCCCAGCTCATTCTCTATATGATATTGTAACCCACAACATTTCTTTGGGCTGTCAAAATTTGTCTCGCCTTCCGTATACCCATGACATGGTACCCATTTAGTGAAAAAACCATTGCATGGCAGAAATTTTCAGAAAAATTTCGAGGTTAAATGTTTGCTGACAAACTAAAATGCACACTGCTACAACCAAGGTGTGCGCCAAGCCATCTATCCTTGGTGAAAAGGACCTCCTAGTACGACGACAAATCGTTTTCATTTTCTGAGAGAATTCAGTAATGACAGTGAGTTTTCAGTGTCACATGTTTCAGGACATACTGATACACTGACGAGCCAAAACACTGATACCACATGCTTGATAGAGTGTTTGTCGGTCTTTGGAACGAAATACATCACTGATTCTGTATATTAAGGACCCGACAGCTTTCTGGTAGGTTTGTGGAAGTATGCTGCATTAAATATCTACGCACAGGTCATGTAATTAACGTAAATAACTGGCCGCTGATATGCGTACGTGGTAATGGCCCTCGACAGCGACCTAGATGGGTGTCATAAGATTTAAATCAGGCGAGTCTGGTCGCCGAGACATCAACGTGAGTTCATTATAATGCTCCTCGAACCACTGTAGCACGGCTCTGGCTCCGAAGCAGGACAATTACACTGCTAAAAGATGCCGTCGCCGTCGTGGAAGACATCAAGCATGAAGGGATGCAGGTTGTTCGCAGCTGTCAGTGTGTGCTCGATTACTACCATAGGTCCCTTGCAAGCACAGGAGAATGTCTCCCATAACATTGCACTGCTTCCATCAGCCCGCGTCCGTGGCTTGCTGCCGTTTCAGGCCGCTGTTTACCTCGATGACAGCATTTGTGGAAATGACCATCGACCTAGTGTAGCAAAAATGCGATTCACCCGAAGAGCCGACAGGTTTACATTGATTGACGATCGTATCCCTGTGGTCCCATGTGATCTGCAATTGTAATTGACGATGTCGTTGGGTCAACATGTGAAAGGTTGCCCATTGTGGCGTCGAATGTAATAAGACCTGCACCAAGGCGGCAGGACCTGCCCCGTACGGGGCCCTCAGGCCAATGTCGCCAAACGCTCATTTCCAACATGTGAACACGTAGGGCTGGTCTGTTTGGGAGCTTCGTGTTCAGCAATGTATGAGGAACGGTGTGCTCCGAAACACACGTGCACCAGCATTGTCCTCTTTCGGCGAAGATGCCATAGAACACCATTTGTCCTACGTTAAACAGCAGACAAACCTTCTTGTGCTGTGAAGCGCTTGTGGACGTCCAACCGTTTAGCATCTAAAGGTAGTTTCACTGTCCTACAACTTTCCGTAGATGCTCACGACTTTACCACGTGCAAATTCGACCAGCTTCACCGTTTTCGAGATACACGTTCACAGGCTCTGCGTAACAATAACCTGTCATTTGTCAAAGTCGCTTATCTCAATGAATTTTCCCATTTGGTGCCCATATCTTCACCAAAATGACCAGCCGCCTGTGTTTGCTCCACTTACATGCTTTTGTCACCATGTCATGTGCCCGCAACGGCACCAGGCGGTATCCAGCGTCAGTGTATGTTCATATACTGGAACAGGTTCATGAAGCCAGTGAACATAGAACCCTCCAGTGTATTGCAGCTCAGATTGAAAAGAATGGAGCTCGAAATATCGAAATAAGTGATTTTACATTTTAGCATCGCTTTGCAGCAAGGGCATTAAAAACAACCGATGATTTGTGATTTGTGATTTATGAGGCTTCCTTTCAGCAAGATAGCCACAAATCCCTCTAAAAATATTCTTTGATGATTGGAGACAACTCACTCACTTGATGAACATTTAAATCGTATAAACCCAGTTACATTCAGGAACGCCTACGGATTCATTCAAGTACAATAATTCTTGTATCCAGGTCAAGTGGCTTGGGATGTACTGTGCAGTTCTTTCATTTCCTTCATTCATTGTAAATACGCATCAATAATGTATTTGTCCCCACAGAACGGGAGAACACCAGGAGATTTCACATCCATTGCTGGGATCAGTAAAGCATACCACCACAAGCAAAGTTTTTGAGAGGGGTGGAGATGGAAAATAATGTGGACATTGAAAGGCAAACGTGACATATTCATATTTTCAGGGGAATTAAATAATACATAAAATTATTTGACTTCAGCTCTAGTCATACTTCGTCGGTTGCCAATATGTCGGCTGTAAACCGTCCAGCAATTTCCTGACCGAGTGGTACAGACTGACGGTAAAGCGCTCCCGTCCACCTTACGTAACGTATCAAGTCAACGATCACCGTTCTTGCTACAGACGACGCAATGGGACCCGACGGACCGCCGTTTCATCCATTAGCCAACGGCTTCACGTAGATCCGATATGGAGGGGTGGGGGTAAGCCCATCGTACTCCCGACAGTTGTCCGGTTAGCAGACGTGGCGCCGCTCTTACTCTGTCAAGTGGCTTTCCAATTCGCATCACGAGTCTGAGTGCAACCCGTTCCCGTCCCCCCGGCAAGGAAAAATCCATGGCAGCACCGGGAATCGAAACCGCGTCCTCCGCATTGCAGTGAGCCACGTTGACTACACACTGATGGAAACGACCCAAGTACTTAACTGTTCACAGCAAATCATGGTGGACTAATTCCACACAGGCGGCAGATATACGTGCTACTCTGAGCCCTTGGTGAAGATGGTGTTTCACAAATTCTGTTCGACAAGGGAACAGTACGATTATCTATAAGAGCTAACAACTGCCAGTGGCCGATGCCCATTTTGTTAAGAAGTAAATCGTTCGTCAAACGTATTTAAATTACTTTCTTGAACACTGAATGCGATAAGAATAAAGCAGATGTTAAAATGGGGATGTTCTTGTATTCCATAACGTGGCTTGCCTCCATAAATTGTGTAATGTTGTTGCTTTAATTTGGTATGAAAGCGGTGCTGATCGACAATAAAAGCGGGTTAAAAGCTGTGAGCTGTCTGGGGAAGTTAACCTGGCATTACTGCGCAACTGTTTCACCAGGTATCCAGTCTAGCTTACCAAATTCCCAACCAGAGTAACATTAATTATAATCTTTTAATAGTCATACGACTACCGGTAATATATATATATATATATCAGTACTTTAAACATAGCTGCGCTACAGCAACGGTTCCACGTAATCAGACTAAGAGCAGCCGACCAGTTGCAAAGGATAAAGTAATCTTTACCTAGGTTTCAATAGATATAAATCTATCTTCTTCAGAAGACGGCAGTATTATAACAACATGAAGTGATATGTCCTTATCGTTTAGGCAAACATCTGCATAGTTACATTAATCATATAAAATATAGTCCTGAAAACAGGGTTTGTCAGACAAATCGTGTAAGACCCAACTCGCCTTATTTGTTCATGAGACCCAGAAAATATTAGATACAGGCTCCCAGGTAGATGCTATTTTTCTTGACTTCCGGAAGGCGTTCGATACAGTTCCGCACTGTCGCCTGATAAACAAAGTAAGAGCCTACGGAATATCAGACCAGCTGTGTGGCTGGATTGAAGAGTTTTTAGCAAACAGAACACAGCATGTTGTTATCAATGGAGAGACGTCTACAGACGTTAAAGTAACCTCTGGCGTGCCACAGGGGAGTGTTATGGGACCATTGCTTTTCACAATATATATAAATGACTTAGTAGATAGTGTCGGAAGTTCCATGCGGCTTTTCGCGGATGATGCTGTAGTATACAGAGAAGTTGCTGCATTAGAAAATTGTAGCGAAATGCAGGAAGATCTGCAGCGGATAGGCACTTGGTGCAGGGAGTGGCAACTGACCCTTAACATAGACAAATGTAATGTATTGCGAATACATAGAAAGAAGGATCCTTTATTGTATGATTATATGATAGCGGAACAAACACTGGTACAGGTTACTTCTGTAAAATATCTGGGAGCATGCGTACGGAACGATTTGAAGTGGAATGATCATATAAAACTAATTGTTGGTAAGGCGGGTACCAGGTTGAGATTCATTGGGAGAGTGCTTAGAAAATGTAGTCCATCAACAAAGGAGGTGGCTTACAAAACACTCGTTCGACCTATACTTGAGTATTGCTCATCAGTGTGGGATCCGTACCAGGTCGGGTTGACGGAGGAGATAGAGAAGATCCAAAGAAGAGCGGCGCGTTTCGTCACTGGGTTATTTGGTAACCGTGATAGCGTTACGGAGATGTTTAATAAACTCAAGTGGCAGACTCTGCAAGAGAGGCGCTCTGCATCGCGGTGTAGCTTGCTCGCCAGGTTTCGAGAGGGTGCGTTTCTGGATGAGGTATCGAATATATTGCTTCCCCCTACTTATACTTCCCGAGGAGATCACGAATGTAAAATTAGAGAGATTAGAGCGCGCACGGAGGCTTTCAGACAGTCGTTCTTCCCGCGAACCATACGCGACTGGAACAGGAAAGAGAGGTAATGACAGTGGCACGTAAAGTGCCCTCCGCCACACACCGTTGGGTGGCTTGCGGAGTATCAATGTAGATGTAGATGTAGATAAAATAGGTACATGGAAGTTGGAGGGCGCCCTCCAACTTCCATGTACCTATTTTATTTGTCTGACAAACCCTGTTTTCGGGACTATATTTTATATGATTAATGTAACTATGCAGATGTTTGCCTAAACGATAAGGACATATCACTTCATGTTGTTATAATACTGCCGTCTTCTGAAGAAGATAGATTTATATCTATTGAAACCTAGGTAAAGATTACTTTATCCTTTGCAACTGGTCGGCTGCTCTTAGTCTGATATATATATATATATATATATATATATATATATATATATATATATATATATAAAGAGAATTTAAATAAAAAGAAATAAATCAGTTTGTATTTGGAAATTTATTTTAACATTGATCATTGAAATTTCAGCATATTAAATTTGATTCATAACTAAACTGGTGCCTTATTTAGGATTGTGGAAAATATGAGTTTGTAATCTTACGGAACACATCAAATATGGAGCCAAGATTGGGAGTCTGCATACAACACTGCATTCATAAAATAACACACGAAGAACGTTGAAACATATGCAAGAGGAAATTAACCACAACCAACCGATTCAATTTTCACCCAAAGAAGTTACGTTCGTAGCACAATCCTGTCCGTCATGTAATTACCACACACTGGTATACTATATTCATACTAACTCTCTGTGGAATCTTCCCAAAAAGAATAGCTGAGGGCTACTTTGATGATTACACCACATGCTTCACGTGGTCAACTTGGTTTACACAAAGCGTGTAACTCCACAATAATTTTGATAATTAAAATAAATTAGATCGAAAAGCAATTTACAAAAGATAAACCTCGGACTGGTTACTAACGTCTTACTATTAACCTGATGGGTCAAACAATTGTATAAGCACGTGGTAGTGGTCTCACAAAGTACACCCCAGGTGGGTTGAACACAAAGAAAAGTTGCTATATTGAAAAATATTGTCAAGACGAGATGTTATAATCTCACGCACACTCGCATTTAAGATTGATGATCTTAGTTAGAGTTATTGATCAACACGTGGTTCCACTTTACTCACAAAGTAGTGACAAAGCAACTACTGGAAGATGTTCTGAACTTCACACTCGAAATACACTGCGTTGCAATTTAAGGTAACATTAGATATTTTAGACCTAAACCTGAAATAAAGGTGATTAAATTTTCAGTTAGGCTGAACTTATGAAGTCCATTGTCCTACGGACTTAGCAGACACGCGCTTAGCTGGAGATCTTACCACTTCAGACGCTCGCCACGGACAGACTGACTTGGTCCCTTCCTGAGGGAGGCTCACAAATACAAACCGGAAGTGGCCAGAGGGGCAGCTTCCTATACCAACATGCCAAGGGACGGGCAGGACCATACTAAGGATAGAAACCTCTTTGCTCTTAGAAAGCCTAGCTACCTGTTCCGACGTTGGTCCTACTGTTCTCTAGCAGACAGGCTTTCTGCTACCCTCAAGCATGCAACTAGAAATACATTTGCTCATTCATCCTCTCACACAGAAGGGAAGGGGGATGACAGTATCTTATCATATACAGTATGTAAAAGAAAGCGGATGTAGGTTCCGTATGAGACTGTGTGACATGAATTACATATAAACTGTGTTTTAAAGTGTAGTAGTGTGACAGATCGTTCTTGTTTATGTGTACAAGTAACACGTTCCACTACTCAGTCTTCTCCCAGATAGTCAGAAAAGCCACAGAAAATTTAGAAGAGGAATTTATGCCGTAAATGACAACAGATTTAAGACATTAACATGAAAGGAATCCAACAGAGACCTTTCAATTGTTCAGTCACAGCAGTTTTCTCAAACTGTAGCTGGTGCTCACGGCGTTGGTATTCTGCACTCCGTTCTTGAACTGTGCATAAGATGGTCCAGTTTATGAAAAAACATACTGGAAGACAATAGTATACATACCTGATTTAACTGTAGTTAACCCTCACAGAGATAACGAGAGTGCCTGTCTATCTTGACTTTATGTTTAAAGACTATACGACCTGTTTCCAGAAGGAAGATTACCCACGTACCCCACGATCGATAGCAATGCCACGGACTTGAAATTTTCCTCTTTCACTTCTATTTGATCTACAGCACTTTACTCAGAAGATGATTTACAAAGAAATACGATATGCACTGACGAGCCATATCATTATCAGCAATACCCACCAGGAGACTGAATGCCGTCTGGTGACACGTGACGCAATAAAGATTGTGTGGAAGCATAACAGAAACTGGTGGGGAACAGTTGTAAGACGATGATGGCTGCAAGTGGTGATACCCACTGACAGAAGTGCAGGTTGTTAAGTTCCTGCGCCTGGGAACGAGTATCTTGTAAACGACGAATCTGGTCAGCTGCTCAGGAACTACTGCGTTCATCTTCTATGCAAGGGGTTTGAAGGACGGTGAGACCACTACTAGGGGACAAAATTTTCAGTGTCTATGCCTCATCACACAACGTGGAGTTCGAAGGCTTGTCCGATCTGTAAAACAGGGTGCGAGGAGATCAATGGCAGATCTGACGTCAGAGTGCACGTGTTTCAGAGCACACCTTTCAGCTTACTTTATAGAGCGTTGGGTTTCGCAGCGGAAGATACCTACGTGTTCCATTATTGACGCAACAACATCGCCAAT
This sequence comes from Schistocerca americana, assembly GCF_021461395.2. Classification (NCBI taxonomy): domain Eukaryota; kingdom Metazoa; phylum Arthropoda; class Insecta; order Orthoptera; family Acrididae; genus Schistocerca; species Schistocerca americana. The sequence goes on along the minus strand of NC_060130.1, from coordinate 859,434,334 downwards.
TACGGTATCAATGGACAAGGTATCATTAATATTGTACAGTAGATCAATGGAAACATGTCTCCTGGATGGATGAATCATGTTTCTTCCTACACCAGGTCGATGATCGTTCCCGGATACGCCGCCTTCCAGGCAAACGGTCGCTTGGAGCACTCGCCGTACCATGGACACACGCCGGACGGACAACACAGCTCTCCGTGTCAATAGGCCATAATAGTGCTATGAGGAGAATGATAGTGAACTTACATTAATACCTCGACCATCAAATTCGCCTGATCTGAAGCCTGCCGGCCGGTGTGGCCGTGCAGTTCTAGGCGCTTTAGTCTGGAACTGCGTGATCGCTACGGTCGCAGGTTCGAATCCTGCCTCGGGCATGGATGTGAGTGATGTCCTTAGGTTAGTTAGGTTTAAGTAATTCTAAGTTCTAGGGGTCTGATGACCATAGATGTTAAGTCCCATAGTGCTTCAGAGCCAACCATTTGATCTGAAGCCGATGGAGCACATCTGGGACGACATCGGTGCCACAAAGTTCCGGAAATCTGCCTAGGACTTCTCGAAACCATGCCATGCACAACGCTACTGTACTGAAGTCCAAAAACAGACCACGTAGAAGTTCGAGTGGTACCGTGGTGTAGTGGTTATGATACTCAACGGCTGCCGGCGTTGTTTACTTCCACATCGTAGCTTTAAGACTTGTGTCCGTCTACCGTGAATAACATGTCGAGCGCTTACCGCCGTGCGACCCTTAAAGTTTCCTTCCCAGCTGAACATGCGCGACCACGTGCACATGAAGTTGAAACGTTCCTACGTGAAGAAGTTCGTTTAGATCATAACCACGTTCTCGGAATCCATTTTTCGATCACGAGTAGTGTCGTTTATATTAAAATGACAAACACCGAGGTGTGTGAAGATGTTATTCGCCGACATGCCAATGGACTTAAGTTCAAATACTCTGATGGTCACGTTGGAGCTGTAACACTTGAACTCGCAGAGTACGGTCAACGAACGATTAGGGTGTTTGAACTACCTTTTGAAGTGCCGAAGGACGCAGTTGTCTCTGCGTTACAACCCTACGGTAACGTCATCGGTTGCGTAGAGGAAAAATGGCAAACCTTCACGACCTACCATGTCCTTAATGGTGTGCGTCAGGTCATAATTGAACTGAAAAAACATATACCATCATACCTGACAATTTGCGGGGTGCGAGCCATTGTCATGTACGACGACCAACCCCGAACATGTGCGGGTTGTGGACAAGAAGGCCACGTCAGATCCGCCTGCATGCGACGCCGCCTGATCCAGACGCCGGTCGGTGAGGAAGCGTCCCCAGCGGTGTTCACTCTGGTCCCTGTCACATATGCCAAGGTTGCCCAGGAAGGTAGTACCTCTACACAGGGTCTTCCTGCTCCGTTGGCGTTGCCTGATCAGGTAGATGCAACCGCTACTGAGATTCCTTCTGAGATGCCACAGAAGCCAGATCTTGAGCTGCCGAATCTTCGCAGCACGGTGACTGAAAATGCTACTGAGATGGACGTTGATCTGGGAGTGGTACCTACTTCTGCTTTCCTTCAGACTGGTCCGGAGTCAGACGAAAGTCACCCGCAATCGAACTCTGAACGACATGTTCGAAAACAAGGATCGCCACGAATGAGAAAGAAACGTAGCCGTACACCCCCTGATGAATCCATTCTACGGATGGATACCAGGGATGCAGACCCGAAGATGGATGACAAACCGCTCTTTGATGACCAAAGGTCTGATGCGAACGACCCGCCACAGGCGACCACTGGCAACGAACACCCCTCCTTACTGGCGCCGTTGCCTCCACAGGTCGACGTTGAAGAGAGCCTATCCGCTGAGCCGAAAACTACGTCTCCTCTCCACGTGGATGATGTGCACAGCCGATGCCCTACCGTAGTATCAGTCTCCTGGGCAGACGACGTGGAGATCGAAGGGACTGGGGTGGACGGTGCTGATGATGGGGCGCCCCCATCGGTTGCGCTCGCGCCCGTTGGGCTCCAGCTACCGTCGTGAATGCAATACCTTCTTCGCGAATGAAGTTACACCCCTTTTTATGGGACCACACGATGACTGGGTCATGAGTGGAGACGTCAACTGCACCCAGCGACCTCAGGATCAATTGCCGCGTCACTCACCATGCGCAGCTCTGGAAACAGTCCTCACGCGACTACAATTTGTCGACACGTGGAGACATGTTCACGGTGATCTTATGAGCTTTACGTACTACACTGCACACCCCTCTAGCCGACTGGATCGCATCTACATTCAACACACTAGACAGACTGAAATGTGGCCTGTTGCTTTCTCAGATCATGAGGCTTACTTCTGTGATGTTGTTCTCACAAGACAGGCAGTATGGCACGGACGTGGCTTATGGAAACTGAACACGGCACTTCTTAATTCACCTGACTCTCGACTTCTAATAGACGACACTTGCATCACACGTAATAGACGCCGTCCCACGTATCCGTCTACCATATCCTGGTGGATCCAGTATGGAAAAGATGTTGTCCCCTGGAGGAAGAGCACTGTGGACTTTTAGTACAGGATCCTACGAGAATGCTCCACGATGCCAGCCTCCCCTGAGCGCCATACAAGGATGAACCATGGTAAAGCCCAAATCTCCAATCTCATGCGTAAGCATTTGGAAGGAGCGATAGTACGATCTCGTACTGATGATCGTATGCCTCGTGAACATCCGTCGGTGTACCATATCATCCAAGGACGCCAAAATCGACGCCGCAAATTGATTCACGTCCTAACAGACCAAGAAGGGCGTCGCTACGTAACCCAATCTGAAATAGGCAATGTGCTTCACGCCCACTACCAGCAGCTCTACGCCGCAATTCCGCATTCCCCAGAGTTGATCGAGGAAGTCTCACAGCTCAACTTCGGTGGTATCCCAGGAGATGCGGCGATTGACTTGATGTCAGAGGTGACTGATGATGAAGTCCGCCATGCGATCCGGGCAGGAACCATCAATCGCTCCCCAGGGCCCGACGGTCTTCCCTGCAAATTTTATCGCACCTTCCGTGATTTGTTAGAGTCCACCTTCACCTCCATCTGTCGGGAACTGATGTCTCCGGAAGTACCTGTGCCGGATGCTTTCATGGAAGGAATTACTATTCCTGTACATAAACTGCATGGTGGCAACAATATCAGTGATTATGGGCCCAACACCCTCCTTAACAGTGATATGAAAATCTTCATTCGCCTTTTGGCGGCATGACCTAAAAACGTTGCCCGATATGTTGTGTCACCAGGCCAAGCATCTTTGGGAGGGGATAACAATATCCGCACGGCTTTATGCCGCTACAGGGATATGATCGCCGTTACCCAGGCACAACGCCTCTCTGGGGCACTTGCGTCTTTGGACTTTAGTCAAGCTTTTGATGGGTTCACTATTCGCTCCTTACGGCCGTTCTCCACCATATGGGTTTCCCAGTCGCCGTTATCACGGTAGTGACGCGTCTTCTGCGGGGTGCTTCATCTAGGATTATGTACAATGGCAGACTCACTCCTCCGATAACAATAGGTCGATCCGTACGTCAAGGTTGCCCTCTATCACCGATTTTGTACGCCTTTTCATTGGAATCCTTGCTATGTGGACTAAGTCAACGTTTGGTATGGTTCTCCATAGATCGCTACCGATTCTGTTGCACGGCCTATGCTGACGATGGAGTCATCTGTTTACGTAATGCCGACGATGTTCGAGCTATTTTGACGTGGGTAGTGACTTATGGTGAGGCGTCGGGCAGCTCTTTAAACGTACGTAAGTCACAAGTTATGTTAATTGGCACGGGACTTCCCATGGAGTGCGTTACACCTCTCACCACCGTTGATACCATTCGCTGTTTGGGAATAGATTTTTAATCTGATCTCCGGCGTTCAGCCACCATCAACTGCCGACGCCTCCTTTAATGATCAGAGCAGGTCTTATGGACCATCGCCTTCGATCCCTAGACATTCTCCAACGAGCTCGATATGTCAATATATATATCGCATCCCGAGTGCCCCATGTAGCACAAGTTCTACCTTTCCCGCTTACTGTGGCATACCGCATGTTGGCAGCGATTGCATCTTTCGTCAGCTCTGGGCTGTTGTTCAAAGTTAACTATGCAACCCTTACTCTTCCCCGTGAACTAGGTGGGATAGGTCTGTTTCACGTGCCGGATAGAGCTCGCGCCCTATTTGTCAGCTCCCAGATAACGGTATGGACACGTTGCCCAACGAGCCTCACTGGTCTCCTCCTGTCGCCATATACGCCGGTCTCACCGTCAGCCCCACTGATGATCTCGGATGTTCCGGACCAGTTCCATTATATAAGATACTTCTTTCTTGAACTCAGTTATCTACGCCTCACCTTACCAAGACAGCTTTTACTCAAGACAAAGGCAGTATACAATGTCCTCCAATTAGGTTGTCCACCTAACCCGACTGAACAAAAGTTCCCCCATGTTGACTGGCGCCATGTATGACGCGTGGTGTTCGCCTGTTACCTTGACACGAATGTTAAATCTGTCTGGTACTTAACTGTCAATGGTAAGCAAATCAACCAATCTCACCTTCATCGTATTTACCTCTCCCAATCACCTCTATGTTCCACGTGTGGAGTGCCAGACAATGACGAACATCGGTTTGTTTGCGGAACGGCGGCAGATGTTTGGCAATTTATTCGTCGTATTGTGGCTTTTCTAACGCGGGACATTGCGGATCGGATTACTCCCCTTTCATTATTATTTGCGGAACGTGACTATTTTCCTCGGACCAAGACCAATGCTGGGAATTGGACTCGCGGACATGCCATTCACTACCTATTTGGACAAACTGTCGACTTTGTACTTGATTTTTGGAAATACCTCAATGACCGTCATTATGTCGTTGTCCGTCACCAAAAATACAAACAATTTTTCTCGAACTTCCTAGGGAGTGCTTTCCACGACCCGCCTCGCAGCTGGAATGTGTTAAGCCATGAGAGAAGAAGGTTTCCTGTTTGAACCAGTGAACATTTCTGAACAATTGAACGGAACACATCAGTTTCGAGAAGACGTGACTCAACATATTCGCAGCGGGGCGCAGAAGGCCTCTGGTCAATTACACAACACAAATAAACAAAAATAAATAAATAAATAATTAATTAAAGTAAAAAAAACATTAAAATTAGAAAAAGGAAGATTTTGTTTTGTTTGTAAGGATAACCCTAACCTTGAATTCCCATATTTCGCCTGGTATATAGGCAGCTCTATGGGATAGATTTAGTCAGGAGCCAAAGCCTGAAGTGGATCAGATTTTTTTGTTATAGGATGAAAAGTGGCGGTGGCACTCAAAAAAATGGACAGTCATGGGTTCAAAACTCAGGTGAACCGTAACATTTTAATTTCTATAGTCGGTTCGACTATATTCTAGAAGTATCCACAAATGTCAAGAAACATTGGACTGGAATGTTCTATAGCTGTATATATACTGTAGGTGTTCTGGTCGGAGGCAGTTCGCTCCGCTCTCTTGGATGTGCAGTTGCTGAATAAACCTTCGTTAAATGAAGTTAGTGTTCGTCATTCATCTAAGGACACCTTCTTCTACGTGACAATATAAATCCAAACATGTTTCAGCTGTGTTGAGACATCGTCAGTGGGTACTGTTTGTTCCGGTGCTGAAAGATGTTTGCATTTATATAAGAAACAGTTGTTTGCATAACAGGCGGATCTGAAATAAAATAATTTAGGTCCATTGCAAGAGCTGCAAAACTAAATGACGAATAGTAATCAGGGATGCGGACTAGTTGTAGCTGCATCCACGCTCAGTTGCGCAGAAATATTTTGGTGTTGATCATAGCTCGTAAAAGCGCACCTGGATATGTTTCACAATTATATTTCAGGTGTCTAGGTGTTGTAGAAGGCACTTTTTAGTAAAGATTTTGTCAGAAACCTAAGTCCAGAAATGTATCATTTGAATGTCAAATAAATTTGAAGATTGTTATCACTTTCATATGCCCCTCTTCACGACACGCACACAAACTGAGAAAACCACGCTCTCGTCAATCCATGCTGTAATCGTTTTCGTCCGACTACAACAACGGCTGCGATGAACTGGTACGAGTACAAAAAGGCTGGTTGAGTGTTGCGCCGCACAGACTCGCCTCACACTCAACTTCGAAAGGCACTTCCTTTGACACGATGACGAGCACTTGAAGCATTACCCACGCCATTGGCTTTTGTGATGTACACAGGTCAGCGCTCATTGTGTTCGCTGTGTGCGTTACGTGAAGCAGGAGATTAGAAAGAGATCCGATCCTCAAATTTATTTTATTTTTATCTTAAAAGCCCATTTCCGGCAACGGGTTTCCTATAAGAACTTTGTGAAATCCCCTCTACGACCCCTACAAACCTGTAACGAAAATTTTGCAACTCTCTGCATATTCTGTACCGGTACCAAAATTACATGGGTCAGCATCAGAGCATTTGAGTACATAAGCGACTTCTTGTCACCGTTGATGCGTGAGCAGTCACGAAGATGAAACAACTTCACAACACTCATATTCGTGCCGCGAGTCTCAGACGCTACATTTGGCATACCACTTCTGAAAAAAAAATTAAAGCAAACTTGACAGCGGCCCTGCATTATCTTATTGCACGATGGAACTTCACCAGTTTTAAATAAATTAGTTGCACCGTAGCTCTTTGCGAATAATGGACTGCTACTCCCCAAAAATACGTTAGCTGATCTTGTCACAGGAATCACTGAGAGATTCAAAGCTATCATAACATCATAACAAACAGTTCAACAGCGCTATAATGGTAAAAGTTATTACACGTGGTTGCACTACTGAAATTTAATTTTTTCAAGCTTCGGATGTACGAGGGTGGCTACTGGAGTTCTCGGTAAATAAACCACAATTCATAAAAGAATAATTAGATTCCCCTACACGTTAACAACATTAAACACATTTTTACAGTATTTGTAAATGGCAGTGATTTCTAGATTTAACCGTTCTATGGTGTTACTGTTGTGCTTTCTGATGTCATGCACGATGCCAAAGAAAATCTTTACGTACAAGGGAAACAACAAACAAAATGTCAGAAAGGAAGTGGGAAAGATAGCAATTATGTGTCGGCACAGTAAGGGTTCAGACTAGGAACACTGTTTTAACAGCCTTCCAAAATAGTACCTTGTAATGGGGACCGTTAACTCAAACAATGAGCTGAGCACCTAAAATTTAATTTAGTATTCATTTCATAAATTTAAATAGCATTTTCTTCCTGCTGCACGATTCAGACTGATACGATACTTGAAAGTCATTAATAAACTGCATAACATCACAGCTATTTGGTAATTCAAGGTTAACAGCAATTTATTTGCTATTTCCGAAGATTATGTTCGTCAGTAAACCGCGATGGGAATAATCAGAATACCGCATGTTATTCATAAAAATAGACAGAAGATTGATAGGTATACGCTAGAAATTAAATTTTTCACTCAATAACCTTATTACACTGCACTTCGGAGACACCCTCAAGACGAAGAAATATTTTGGCATGTGTAGCGTTTCTAGGCGCTACAGTCTGGAACCGCGCGACCGCTACGGTCGCAGGTTCGAATCCTGCCTCGGGCATAGCTGTGTGTGATGTCCTTAGGTTAGTTAGGTTTAAGTAGTTCTAAGTTCTAGGGGACTGATGACCTCAGAAGTTAAGTCCCATAGTGCTTAGAGCCATGTGAACCATTTCCATGACACAGGTGCTCGTCATTTTCAGCTCCTACCAAAGCATTGCTATTGTGGCTCTCAAATTTATGGACTGGCCCACTAGAACTGTTTGTGTAGAGGATAACAACATCCAAAGCTCCCTTCCGGAGAAGCGGGTCCATTTGCATGTGCGACGCGGGAAAAGTATGGACGCAGCGGACGTGTGTTTTGGTGCCCGGCTCACCTGTCCTGGTTTCGACTCTCCATCTTTGTTAGCTCATTGCATTCGTCTGTCTGTGGCCAACGACGCCTTTCTGCTGCCGATGCTAGTTACCATGCTTTGCTGGCTTGAAATCTCGTGCCTCTGTTAATTATGTCGCTAGTTATAAGTATTTCGGCTGCTTGTTTAATGATGGAGTCCCTGTATGAGCAGGTGGAAGAGACGAGCTTGGTCTCTCCCTAGTTCATGTGGTGTCCCATGTCAAGACAGTGATCAGCAACAGCGGTTTTTTCTGACTGACCTAATCTAGTGTGACGGCTATATTCATTGTGCGGTTTCGGCTATTATCCGATCTCTCGCACTTTCAGATACGGGCCCCGTAATTTGCCCTTCCACGAGTCCTACAGCTGCCACCGTGGCACAATGGTGCTGCCACGAACGATTACGCCGCTGCCAATGAGATGCAAGCATCCCCTTTCCCGATCTCCAGCGACGGGTGTACTTAAGTTCGAACTTTCATGCACTGACCCCTTGCTGTGCGTTTCCCAGTTGAATAACATTTGCGGAATTTCACAGTGGCCAGGGCTCGACATCTTTGAACTGATATTGTATTGAAGAGTGATAGAATTATGAATCTTTTGTGTCTGTATATATTTCAGCATACAATTCACTGTCAGCAACTGACGCTGCAAATACAGCAACAAAGTTGAGTGTATTTTTACCATTTAGTATTAGATAAACAATAAATTAATATCTGAATTTTCTGTTCATGAAAATCATCTGTTCCTCGCCCGTGTATCCCTTAAAGAAAGGAAAACATAACACATTGCACCCGTCTTTAACAGGCCAACACGTCTGGACGCCTGAAAAGTGAGAGATTTTACACGCTGGTACGGGATTTTATGTATTCCTGGTCTCCTTAGTACTTGGTCATCTTTAAGAGAACCCAGCATCGTTTGCAATCGCAATTTACTTGATGTTTCTTAAATAGCCTGCCGCCGTTAACGAACAGGATACCAACGTAAGACATAAGTACCAATCCTCTTACAGTTCTCCATTTATTCTGATTGCTCTACAGGTTTAGTGCAGGCTGGTCGCAATGCATTTGGTATCTGCTTATCAGAAAAAAAGGAAAGAAGTTTACTGTTTAACGTCCCGTTGACATCAAGGTCATCAGAGACGGAGTGAAAACTCGAAATGCGTCAAGGATGGGGAGGGATATCGGCCATGCCCTTTCAAGGAAACCATCGAATCTGTACCATCGTCCTACACGTAGCAACCTATATGGATATATCGAAACCAGAAACACATTCCATCATCTATCTACAGCTGACCTACTTTCAGGTGTGAAAACATATCAGTCACTCGCCACTTTCAAGCGTCAATATTTTTCCAGGTCATCACACAGGAGCGACAAAGACAATTCCTTGAGATAATGGTGTAGCTACAAAATCTACAGGAACGAAACACGCTATAAATTTTCGCGAAAACGTGTAGCCGGTATGTTACAACTGGTAGAGTTGTAGTAGCCGTAGTTGTGCTAATATATTCAAGCCAAAGATTTAAATAGTAGATATCCCAACTAGCTGCAACATATCGACCACACAAGTTCTTCTTACAAGGTTAGCTACAAAGCATCGCGAAAATAGCATACATGCCAGCAATAAAGAATCATTTTAGTTAGCTATCAGTTGTCATAGGGTAAACTTCACCACCATTAAATGTTCTCCTCCAAAACAACCTGGATCATGTACATACTGCCAATGAGCTTGCCCATGTGTGTGTGTGTGTGTGTGTGTGAGAGAGAGAGAGAGAGAGAGAGAGAGAGAGAGAGAGAGAGAGTGAGAGAGAGAGAGAGAGAGATAATGTGTGTGTGTGTGTGTGTGTGTGTGTGTGTGTGTGTGTGTGTATTGTATAACAACAGATTTTCTTTTGTTTGCCGGTTACGTGCTGATGTACCCATTGATGAAGGTGCCACAACAGGAGCACATACCTATACGCAATACGTCACTCATTTTATATTGACGCCAAACATGTCGACGTCGGAATGATGCTTGTTCGGGAATTCTACCTAGCTGTGTTGTTTTAAAACCCATGATATTGTGGCAGTAAAGCGACACTATTGCTGACAGAGTGGTATCAATTGAGTGATAATTCGTTGGCTATTGCTAGCGTGTTGGCTCTAAATATTCGGACATCCTCAGTGGTATGACGCCACCACAAGGTCTGTGCAGGCTGTCTCTCTTAAGCAATTAGGCTTTTCAATGAAACATAATCTGCTCATATGCAGGAAAAACGCTTTAAGAATTTAACACATGGTTGTCAGGCTATACGGTACCCACTGAACTGGAACATGTATGTGAACAGATTTTACGAAAGTTTATGGACCAATTTAGTAGAAAGATCATGACAGGCACCGAGTCCCACTAAGGAAAATGTAGTTCAATATTTTGAAGCACATTGCACGTATCAATACACAGAAACACGTACAAGTTTAGCACGTTGGCTACTGGCTCATATTTGTACATTTACATATATCCAGTTATAAGTAAGAGTTTCTAAAACTAGCTGAAGTACGTTCATGAATTCTGTATATGTATTTTTACTATATAAGCTCATGTATTCTAAAGTAGTCCCGGGTTCGATTCTCGGCTGGGTAGGAGATTTTCTCCGCTCAGGGACTGGGTGTCGTGTTGTCCTAATCATCATCATTTCATCCTCATCGACGCTCAAGTCGCCGAAGTGGCGTCAAATCTACAGACTTGCACCAGGCGAACGGTCTACCCGACAGGAGGCCCTCGTCACACATCACCATCATCATCTAAAGTAGTCGTATAATCTTCAAAACATGTGAATGGATAAAACGCCCTATGGTCCAAAATTTTATTGCAACTGACTTGTCTGATAATGCTGCACAAAAACAGAATAAGAAGAATAGCAGCTAACGTTGTGGAACGACAAAGGTCTTCATGTCCCTGCTAATGCTCACAGACGGCATTCGTTTCGAAAATGATGGAACTTTCATGAGAGTTTCAAAGGATATGCCGTGTATATATAGCGAAGTAATAAGGTAGTTCCAATCTCGTATATCAAGTTATGGACAAATTTACACGTACACCCATTAACAGTCAGTCTGAGAGAGGAAGAGAGAACATTCGTCTGTAGGTTAATGCAAAAATTCAGTCTCTCGGAAAACTGGAAATTAGTGGTAAGGTCTTATATGACCAAACTGCTGAGGTTATGGGTCCGTAGGCTTACACACTACTTAATCTAACTTAAACTAACTTACGCTAAGGACGACACACACAACCGTGCCCGAGAGAGGACTCGAACCACCGATGGGAGGAGCCACGCGGACCGTGAAAAGACGCCTCAGTCTCTCGACGGTAGTATAAAACGTCATACTGTGGCAACTGAAACACTCAGAAATAAGACCAGAGAAGCAAATACTCATTTCCTTGCCATTTTGAAAGAGTGCAGAAAGAGAGCATGTAACTGAAAAGAAAGCAAGTGAGAGAGTATGTAAGTTGTATACTACCTCAAAGTCTGCTTAGCGTATAACAGCATTTAAAAAAAAACCTAAAGTCCATGCAGCACACAAAGCTTGTCGAGGGACGCTTTGGCTGCTGAGGCTGGGGCATTTCGAAACACGCTAAACACTCAGAGAAGAATTCCCTCATTTTTCGGGCGTGCATCCGGTGTATTTTTAATTCATGTTACAATGTTTTGGCCGACAACCTTCCAGCCATTTTCAGGGTGAGTCTCTTGCAAGTTTTTAATTTGCCTTACGTACAATTCACGCCACAGTAAATGAAAAATTGGCAATTTACTCACACTGAGAATGGCTGAAATGTTGTCAGCCGAAATATCTGGACACGAATTAAAAATATTCCAGGTGCATGCCCAAAAAAGGATGGAATATTCGATCCACCAGGAAAACGTCAACACTTTTAGGGAGGTGTTTTGGTCAATTATTGAATTCCCCGATCACTCTTGGAGACGAAATAAGAAGAAGAAGAAGGAGGAGAAGAAGAAGTTGGATGCCATTGACGATTTCATTAAACATAACAGTGATAGTAGCATATACAGAATATATGAAGTAAGAAGAGAAAAATGGCATAATTTGGATACGCAACCTGTAAGTTTAACGAAGAGCTCTGTACAGGTTGGTGAGAAAGAATTTGAAAGAATGTCTGGTTTACTGACCCTGGTATATTAAAAAACTTCAAAACTCGAGAATTATTCACTGAAAGTTGTCGAAATTAATGGTCAAATACTGTGCTATGTCTGAAATATATAACGAAGCCAATGGAGTAGAAAAAAGAGCTATCTGTTTGGAAGACTAAAACTACTTTAGATGACAAAATTGGCGCTAGTACTATCGATAATCATACTTTGAAAAATCAAGAATTTATCTAGACAGTATAAATGTTAGAACGCACCCCGTGAAATAATTGAACGATTACAGCTGCTCACAGCACTGATCACAGTCGGAAAGACAGTTCATAAGGTGAAATCATTGTGGAGTTTCCAGGAAGACTTGTTATGAACGAATGGAGACAGTAGTTCAAGAACTCTACAAACCAGCATGCAGGACAGTGCCGTCTAGAAGTGTTATAACACTTAATGGCTAGAGAATCGCTTACACATGAAATAATGTTCACGGTACAACGAATATCTCTTCAAGTATATTTAAGTGGTCATTAATATGCACTCAAATTTTTCTGGTGTGTTACCTCTGAAAACAAAGAAAGGGAAATAAATTGCACAATTGATCCGTCAACTGCTGCAAACAGCAGCCAATCGCATTCCAGATAACCTTCTAACAGATCATGGCAGGGAGTTTTATACCAGATATTTCTAGAAGGTAATGGAGTGATGTGGAATACACTACCACTCAGTTTTATTCCGGAAGAATATCAGTATAACGGACATTTGAAGAGAACAATAAAAGTACGGATTTCGATGCATTTTCATCTTCATCGATATTTCTAATGGACGGCTGTTCACCCACAAATGACCGATCAGTATAAGCAGACTGTACACCGAACAACAAAAGTTATTTGAACATTGTAGAAGCCGGGAAAAACTAAGGTCTCACAAACCAATGCATGTTCGTATTAGTAAGTTTCCAAATACGGCATACAGCCGTATTGAAATGATAGATATGCACAGACAAAAACATACACTCCTGGAAATGGAAAAATGAACACATTGACACCGGTGTGTCAGACCCACCATACTTGCTCCGGACACTGCGAGAGGGCTGTACAAGCAATGATCACACGCACGGCACAGCGGACACACCAGGAACCGCGGTGTTGGCCGTCGAATGACGCTAGCTGCGCAACATTTGTGCATCGCCGCCGTCAGTTTCAGCCAGTTTGCCGTGGCATACGGAGCTCCATCGCAGTCTTTAACACTGGTAGCATGCCGCGACAGCGTGGACGTGAACCGTATGTGCAGTTGACGGACTTTGAGCGAGGGCGTATAGTGGGCATGCGGGAGGCCGGGTGGACGTACCGCCGAATTGCTCAACACGTGGGGCGTGAGGTCTCCACAGTACATCGATGTTGTCGCTAGTGGTCGGCGGAAGGTGCACGTGCCCGTCGACCTGGGACCGGAACGCAGCGACACATGGATGCACGCCAAGACTGTAGGATCCTACGCAGTACCGTAGGGGACCGCACCGCCACTTCCCAGCAAATTAGGAACACTGTTGCTCCTGGGGTATCGGCGAGGACCATTCGCAACCGTCTCCATGAAGCTGGGCTACGGTCCCGCACACCGTTAGGCCGTCTTCCGCTCACGCCCCAACATCGTGCAGCCCGCCTCCAGTAGTGTCGCGACAGGCGTGAATGGAGGGACGAATGGAGACGTGTCGTCTTCAGCGATGAGAGTCGCTTCTGCCTTGGTGCCAAAGATGGTCGTATGCGTGTTTGGCGCCGTGCAGGTGAGCGCCACAATCAGGACTGCATACGACCGAGGCACACAGGGCCAACACCCGGCATCATGGTGTGGGGAGCGATCTCCTACACTGGCCGTACACCACTGGTGATCGTCGAGGGGACACTGAATAGTGCACGGTACATCCAAACCGTCATCGAACCCATCGTTCTACCGTTCCTAGACCGGAAAGGGAACTTGCTGTTCCAACAGGACAATGCACGTCCGCATGTATCCCGTGCCACCCAACGTGCACTAGAAGGTGTAAGTCAACTACCCTGGCCAGCAAGATCTCCGGATCTGTCCCCCATTGAGCGTGTTTGGGACTGGATGAAGCGTCGTCTCACGCGGTCTGCACGTCCAGCACGAGCGCTGGTCCAACTGAGGCGCCAGGTGGAATTGGCATGGCAAGCCGTTCCACAGGACTACATCCAGCATCTCTACGGTCGTCTCCATGGGAGAATAGCAGCCTGCATTGCTGCGAAAGGTGGATATGCACTGTACTAGTGCCGACATTTTGCACGCTCTGTTGCCTGTGTCTATGTGCCTGTGGTTCTGTCAATGTGATAATGTGATGTATCTGACCCCAGGAATGTGTCAATAAAGTTTCCCCTTCCTGGGACAATGAATTCACGGTGTTCTTATTTCAATTTCCAGGAGTGTATTTCACAATACAGGAGTGAATATAAAAACAATTTCCACCACAGTCGTCATTCAAGATGTTTACAGTTTCTCAGGTTCAGCAGAAGAATCCTAGAACTTAAATCTTACAGAACAGAAGTGATTGTGAAACAGCTGGTAGTTTTTAAACTGAAGAGATGCCGTGAACTGGATTCTTTCTCATATAACGTGTCACGAAACGATGGGAGAATAAGGCTGCCCTTCATCTACAACTACATCTACATTTGCATCCATACTCCGCAAGTCACCTGACGGTGTGTGGCGGAGGATACCTTGAGTACCTCTATCGATTCTTCCTTCTATTCCAGTCTCGTATTGTTCGTGGAAAGGAGGATTGTCGGAATGCCTCTGTGTGGGCTCTAATCTCTCTGATTTAATCCTCACGGTCTCTTCGCGAGATATACGTAGGAGGGAGCAATATACTGCTTGACTCTTCGGTGAAGGTATGTTCTCGAAACTTCAACAAAAGCCCGTACCGAGCTACTGAGCGTCTCTCCTGCAGAGTCTTCCACTGGAGTTTATCTATCATCTCCGTAACGCTTTCGCGATTACTAAATGCTCTTGTAAGGATGCGCGCTGCTCTCCGTTCGACCTTCTCTATCTCTTCTATCAACCCTATCTGGTACGGATCCCATACTGCTGAGCAGTATTTAAGCAGTGGGAGAACAAGCGTACTGCAACCTACTTCTTTCGTTTTCGGATTGCATTTTCTTAGGATTCTTCCAATGAATCTCAGTCTGGCGTCTGCTTTACCGACGATTAATTTTGTACGGTTATTCCATTTTAAATCACTCCTAATGAGTACTGCCAGATAATTTATGGAATTAACTTCTTCCAGTTACTGACCTGCTATATTGTAGCTAAATGATAAAGGATATTTCTTTCTATGTATTCGCAGCACATTACACCTGTCTACATTGAGGTTCAATTGCAATTCCCTGTACCATGCGTCAATTCGTTGCAGATCCTCCGGCATTTCAGTACAGTTTTCCAATGTTACAACCTCTCGATATACTACAGCATCATCCGCAAAAATCCTCAGTGAACGCTTACGAGAGCTCCTTCTCACGAGAGTAACATTTTCTCCAAGAAAAGGACCATACTACGCTAGCTACGAGAAGATCCTAAGACGGCAGTCGTTCCAGCAGGTAAGCAAAATACCACTGCGATGTTGCCACATGAGATCTGTGGCCCGACGATTTTTTGCTTGTTGAGTGAACCAACGTCCCTGAAGACTGATAAAGACCCCACAGAGAGAGGAGATAAATAAACGTCAGCGTTGTTGAATTCATCTCGTCTTCTGCAAGAAGTTGCGAAAATATTAGGACCTCGCAGCGTTGTTCCATTAAGGTTATGTTGTCTTCCAAGAACTGGCAAAGTAAATCTATCATTACATCCTTTTATGAGCAGTATCGGCTCTCCGATATATGATTTAACAACACACCTTGCTTCATCACTGGAACATATGGTAGTTTTGGGTCCCTTTACCGAAGCCCCGACTCAGATGATACTGTTGCCAAACAGTTTAAAGAAAACTTGAGTGTCGTTTCAAACAGGTTACGATCTTACACACGTGTAGTTCCTCACAAGTGCCATCATATTAAATTGCGTGCCATGGAGTATCGTCATAGTTGTTTGACTGGATTAGTGATTTCCTGTCAGGAAGGTCACAATTACTAACAATTGTTGGAAAGTCATCGAGTAAAACAGCAGTAATATCTGGCGTTCCCTAAGGAACTGTTATAGACCCTCTGTTGTTCCTGATATGCGTAATCGATTTAGGACACAATATGGACAACATTGTTGGAGATGATACTGTCATTTATTGTTATGTAACGAACTAAAAAATGATTTAGGCAAGATATCTGTATGGTGCAAAAAGTAGCAATTGCTTCTAAATCATTAAATATGTGAAGTCATCAACGTGAGTACTGAAAAGAATCCGCTAAATATCAGTTACACGACAAATCACACAAATCTAAAGGCTATAAACTCAACAAAATACTTAGGGATTACAGTTACGACTAATTTAAATCGGAACGATCACGTAGATAATTTTATGTGGAAAGCAAACCAAAGACTGCGGTTTATTGGGAGGACACTTAGGAAATGTAACAGGTGTATTAAAAAGACTGCTTACACTACTCTTGCCCTCCAACTTCTGGAGTACTGCTGTGTGGTGTGGGATCAGAATCAGACAGGCTTGACGGAGGAGTTTTTCGCTGCGGCAGGAACTTCTCATGAAATCTCCAACTTTCTCCTTGGAATGTGAAAATATTTTGTTAGCGCCCAACTACACTGGAAAAAATGATCGTCGTAATAAAATAAGAGAAATCAGAGCTCTCACGGAAAGATTTGTGTTCGTTTTTCCAGCTCGCTGTTCCAGACTGGAACGGTAGGAATGTAGCTTAAAGGTGGTTCGATGAGCTGCAAAGTAATAATGGAGATGTATTTGTCGATGGAGATAGTGTGAAAACGCTCACATCACATTCAGAACTCTGGTGAATCTATCGACAGACTGAAGTCGCTATGACTCCATGAATCAGATTTATTAGTAAGTTTCGGTGTCCTCTCACTCTTCACAAAGTTCCCTCTCATGGGTTCATTGTCAACTCATTAGCAGTAAGTTCAAAGCCGATATAATAGTGCTATATTATTATACTCTTTCCTCGAGCTATTTTTTATGCAACAGTGAATATTTCTACATCTACATCTATATACATACTCCGCTAGCCACCAAGCGGTGTGTGGCGGAGGGCACAGTTCGCTCCAAAGTCATATTTCCCCTCCTCTGTTCCACTCGCGGATCGCGTGAGGGAAAAACGACTGTCTGAACGCCTCAGTACGAGCTCTAATTTCCCTTACCTTTGAATAGTGATCACTGCGTGATTTGAAAGTTGGTGGTAATAATATATGCTCTACATCCTCGATGAATATCGGAATTTAATGAGCAGCCCCTTCCGTTTAGCGCGCCGTCTATCTGCAAGTGTGTCCCACACTAAACTTTCTATGAGATTTCTAACGCTCTCGCGATGGCTAAATGTACCAGTCACGAATCTTGCCGCTCTTCTTTGGACCTTCTCAATCTCTTGAATCAGACCCAACGGGTAAGGGTCCCATACAGACGAACAATACTCTAAGACTGGACGAACTAACGTAATGTAAGCTATTTCCTTTGTTGAAGGACTGCATCACTTCAGGATTCTACCAATAAATCGCAATCTAGAGCTTGCCTTACCCGTTATTTGTGTAATCTGATCATCCCATTTGAGATAATTTCGAATAGTCACACCCAGATACTTGACAGATGTTACCGCTTCCAAAGACAGGGCATTTATTTTGTCCTCTTACATTAATGGGGATTTTCGCCTTGTTATACGCAGTAGGTTATACTTACTAATATTGAGAAATAACTGCCAGTCATTACACGACTCATTAATTTTCTGCAAATCCTCATTGATTTATTCACAACTTTCGTGTGATGCTACAGCATCAGCGGCAAACAGTCTAATGCCGCTGTCAATACCATCAACAAGATCGTTTATGTAAATTGTAAAAAGTTGCGGACCTATTTCGCCGGCCGGAGTGGCCGTGCGGTTCTAGGCGCTACAGTCTGGAGCCGAGCGACCGCTACGGTCGCAGGTTCGCATCCTGCCTCGAGCATGGACGTGTGTGATTTCCTTAGGTTAGTTAGGTTTAATTGGTTCTAAGTTCAAGGAGACTGATGACCTCAGAAGTTAAGTCGTGTAGTGCTGAAAGCCATTTTGGACCTATTTCCCTGCCCTGGGGCACACCTGAAAATACACTTGTTTCTGTTGAAGTTACCCCGTTCAGGACGACATACTGCTCCCTGTCTGTCAGAAAACTTTCTATCCAACCGCGTATGTCATCGGATAGACAGTAAGCGCGCACTTTTAGGAGCAACCGACAGAGCGGAACTGAGTCGAACGCCTTTCGGAAGTCGAGAAATATGGAATCAACCTGGGAGCCGTGCACATACTATTTTGAGCAAATTGACAAGCAACAGTGAATATTTTGAGTAAATTGACAGTGTTGACATTGGTAGTCCTCTCTCCCCTCTGGTAGTAGATTTTTTTATGGAAGACTTTGAGGAGAGGGCACTCATGACAGAACCAATAATCTTCTGGTTATATGTTGATGATATTTTTGTAGTATGGGCTCGTGGTAGGGAAGAACTGTCACAACTCTAGAAACATTTGTCCCCGATAATATCCAGTTTTCGACGGAAGTGAAGAAGGGCGGACGTCCGCACGTATTGAACGATGGAAAGTTCATGGGTAATTGGAGCAATCCGTTTATCATAAGCCCACACATACGGACATGTACTTGCAGGAGTGTAATTGTCACCACTGTTCACAAACTGTGGGCGTCTTTCGAAAGTTGTATGTTGTATGTGATAGAGACAGCACTGAAAAGGAGTTGGAACATATACAATCTGTGATGAAAGACAATGGATATTCTCCACATCAGGCCAGCATTGCTAAAAGGAGAAAAAAAGGGACACTTCTCAAGATCAAGAAGAGAAGGATCTGTTCAAGTTCAGTGACTTCCTCCCATATTTCGGCAATATTTAGTTGAAATTAGCTGACTCCTAAACAGATATTATATTTAAGTAATCTGCTGACCACCTGCAAAGGCTTGTTCTCTTCTCGGTTCGGTAAAGGACGACCAGAGCTTGAAAAAAGGCTGGAATCTACAGAAGATCTTGAAAGTGTGGCAAAGGCTACGGTGGTCTGACCACTCGCACATTACATGAAAGGTGCATCGAACATGATTGCTATGCACACCTTTCACAACTCAGTAAGGCAGCCATTGCTGAGCACTGTATCTTCATAGGAGATTCTGTTGATTATTCTGCCACCGAAATCTTGACGCTGACCTTCTGGAATCCTTCTGGGATTCAGTTATTAGGGAAACTGTGAGAACATGTTTGGCTGAAGATCTTTTTAATTCTGAAGGCTGCTTTCAATTGCATAAGGCCTGGGTCCCAGTGATTCCTTTAATATCTTCAGATTAAAATATTTTGTACCTAGTGGCAGCTCTAGCGACAGTAATTTTATTAATGTGACACCTGAATTTTAACTCCACGAACCTGCATACCGAAAGAGGGCGTGCTTATTGTACCAGTCTTATGCATGCACCTGCGAGCTATAGATGGAGCAGAATTAGTGTGCTAAATGTCGATAGGTGACTGCCTATGTACATATATCTCCGTGCCAATTTTTATATAAAGTTAGTGACGAGGACTAGCAATCTCGAATCCAAAACACTCACTTGAATATCACTGAATTGTTGTCTGCAGAAGTATCATGACAACATGTCGATGTTATTCGGCAGTAATCCTGAAACTTCATGGAATACCCTTCACACCGGGAAATCTACAAGAATGGCATTGTCATAGACATTAAAAATTCACAAGCACAAATTTTCAATGCTTTCGCTATACGATTAGGATTCTGTATGGGACTACGAGAAATTACTTGAGGCTTTTTAATCCTATTTAGAAACATATTAAAATACATTTATAACTAAGTAATTATTATATGCTTTCCTATACAGTGTGTCTGAAATTTCGGAATTAATTTTAAGCATTTTAAACATTTGGCCACCGCATAGCCAGTGTATGCATATGTCACATATATTGTACATACCGCCTCCTCCATCACTCTCTGTCCATCTCTGTCTCCCCCCTCTCTCTACTCACCTGTGCCTGAGCACCAAAAGTAAGTTCCGTTACAACGCTCAGAACACAGTGGTCTAGCAGAGCAGCCGAGATACCAAGCATTACCAAACATTTTACCCATCACACCCACCACTACAGAACAGTTTGAAGAAAGCAAGTTAATACTGCATTGTCCTCCACTTCTGAGCAATGATTAAATTTTCAAGTTTTTTGCTAATTGGGAAGTTATCTCAAAATCACTTGCAAAATTTGTACCGAACAGAAAGATACACAGACACTTTCCTTTGTTACCTAATAAAAATGTGTTAAAAACGCAAAAACGCACAACAGCCACATGATAAAGTGAAAAGACGTGATACGTTAACTATACAGAAGCTCTCCTGCGCAGGAGACCTTCTGTAAAGTTTGGAAGGTAGGAGACGAGATACTGGCAGAAGTAAAGCTGTGAGGACGGGGCGTGAGTCGTGCTTGGGAAGCTCAGTTGGTAGAGCACTTGCCCACGTGCCCGCGAAAGGCAAAGGTCCCGAGTTCGAGTTTGGGTCCGGCACACAGTTTTAATCTGCCAGGAAGTTTCAATGTACAACACTATTTCTAATATCACAGAATGAAACTGTAAAGTACATCCAGGAAGTGGTAAGGTTGCGCAAAGACCCCATGGCACATAAAACATTGATAACTGAAATGTATATTTAAAACAGGGAGCACCATGTTTAGAGTTAATGGAGAACAAGAATACCTTTAAAAATATGAATTAACAAATTTGGTTACACACTTTACATGGGAAAAATCAATTGCATTGCTAACAGGTTTCACAAAGCATCAGATTCTTCACAAGGGTCAGAAAAAATTCTACAAGTCATCTGAGTCAGTGGATGCACTACCAATTTACAATTCGCGTCAAATGCAGTATTGTAACGAATTAATATCTCAACGGAAAACTGATTTCACACAGTCTACGGATTCTTCCCTGTAGTGGGCCTAGAACAAAATTTATATAGATGAAAACCCACGCCGTATACCCCCAGTGACAGTCTCGATGAAAGATCATCTTGAGTTGAATATTGTGCAGCAAGACAACCGTATTGTTGATGTTTGGGGTGAAGAAATGGTATTACTTCTGCATTTGAAGCCGGGTGGGCATATAAAACCATCACACACAGCCAGCAGAAAACAGCTTTACAATGGAAACTCAGCATGATATAGTCAAATAACTGTAAATTCCTTAAATCATTGGACTAGATACTACACAAGAACAATTTTGTAGCCCGACATAACTGTCCTAGTTATGTATGATGAATAAAAATGACTCGTTCAGCAGGAAACGTTTTGTTTCAGCAAAATTTCGTAACTATGAGAAGATCCGGGTTGTGGTCCAACACCAAGGTACTTTAATCACTCCAAGCAATAGTTTCCTACACTTTGAGGGGAATATTGTGAAAAAGGGCAAGGCGAGCTCTACAAAAAGATTTTGATTGACATATATCACAGTTGCTTTCCTGTTCCAGTAACTAATTGCAAGCCGAGTTGCGTTGAAATTGACTGCATTCTGAATGTATCACGTCAACCCTAAAAAACGTACGTTTCAGCATACAAATCCAGCTTGAATGGCGTAGAAAATGCAGGACAGTTTTTCGAGAAAGCGATATCAACACATGAATACGAACGATTTAGTGCCTGCATACTACTCGAAATGCTGATGGGCAAATTCGTTGACGTGAAAATGACTCTCGTCGAGTAATACAGGAACTCATTTTACTACAGAGTGGGACAGACGATAAAGCAAATTATCCATGGAGAGATGCCAGTTGTGAAGGGAATAAGATCGTGTTTGGCAAACTAATTTGGGAAACCCCCTATTCCGCTATAGTCCACAAGTAAGATTAAAAAGTTTCAAAAATACTTGGTGCTTGCATTCAATTGCATTTAAATTATAGATCATGGGCTCTGTTTGCATATCTTCTACATCCGAATGCATCCCGAGAATCATGGTCTGTTAAAAATTTCCTTTATTAGAAATGTCTCAGTTTATCATACTTGGATTTCAAACCAACAATAAAGCGGACCAGAAACGTGATACAAGTGAATTTAACAACTGAAATTTAGGAAATGCAAAAGTTTACTTGAACTCAGATTTCTACCTGTATGATACTTTTGCAGTAAGATTGGTCTAACAATTTATACAGCCTCTAGTTCGAAAGGTGTGCAGGGAGTCGCCCAGCGTGCTATAGGGTGAAGACAATGAGAGGCATTTGCTCAGTCCAACGGAATTTAAGAAGTTAGCTCCCATTGTCATTCTAGGGTGCTCAAAATAGAATGAAAGTGTGAAGACTGAATCGATAGATGAGCATGTTGAAATGTAAGCCTCTGCTAACTTTCCATGAAATATAGCCGCAATTACATTAATACTTCATGACTGTATCCACTTACCAGAATTATGAAGGAACTTGTATAAATTAATAGATGCGGTATCACATGTAATTGTAACACCTCAAACTGCAAACATTATAACTGACACGCAAGGCTTCCTCAGTGATTATGGTAATTTTGTGTATAAAGACATCACCTTCACAACATTCTTCACAATCACTGCTTCGAGAAAACTGTTCAGAGACATGAAATTCATCAAGGTGGAACACTGCTGTTAAAATTCTGGAATAGTCTCGACGTCCACCACTACACCGCTATAGGATGACGAAGAAGAATGGTTCGGTGTGTGCATTAGATAACGTATAACAATTATTAAGCTGGATGACATGTAAATGATTTATTTTAAAATACTCTCACATCTTTCTGTTTCACACACACACATCCACAGCACTCGTATTAGTGCTCACTCTTCAGAGCTGCAGCGGCAACGTACATCCAACATAAGATCTGCATCACAACTGGCGAATTTTTACCTCACCACCGACCTCCAGACCACCAGAATATAAAGCAGGCCGGCAGCCACTATTTTACTTGACTATCTTCGTAGCATCTGTATTGTCACCATCAGCAGTATCATCATCATTATTTAGCATTCAGCCACCAGCAGTGGCATTGGCAACAGTGGTAGCAAATGGCTGAGTCTCAAGGACGAGGATGATAGCACGCTATACCCTCTGTTGGACGACGAAACACTTGCACTTTTCATGAAACATACTCGTATTTCAGTGGAGGACATTAGAATTAGGTATTAATTACCATTTTTGCAAATGTGTGTGTGTGTGTGTGTGTGTGTGTGTGTGTGTGTGTGTGTAGGTGTGTGTGTTTTTCTCCTGAATTAGGTATTAATTACCTTTTTTGCAAATGTGTGTGTGTGTGTGTGTGTGTGTGTGTGTGTGTGTGTAGGTGTGTGTGTTTTTCTCCTTTACTTATCGATTGCCGTTTTCTTTCTCTTAGTATTGTTGAATGGTGGTGTACCTTGCCAATTCTCGCCACCGTCATTATCAGACTGATGGCCCTCTTATCTAGTTCTCTTGCTTTTGTGCCTGTGTATGCACGTATACTTAAAGGGTGCTGTTGGGTTTTTTCTAGTGATCCGGCCGTGCGGTTCTAGGTGTTTCAGTCTGGAGCCGAGCGACCGCTGCGGTCGCCGGTTCGAATCCTGCCTCGGGCATGGATGTGTATGATGTCCTTAGGTTAGTTAGGTTTAATTAGTTCTAAGTTCTAGGCGACTGATGACCTCAGAAGTTAAGTCGCATAATGCTGAGAGCCATTTGAACCATTTTTCTAGTGAGCCGAACACAACACCAGCAATAAGTTACAGGTAGCATTCCGAACGCAGCGACAAAACAGTCGACAGAAAAAGGCGACAAAGACAAGTGTCACTCAGCGACAACAACACTACTGGTTTATATTATCTTGTATGTGAGCGCTGCAGATTATGTCTGTACCTGTCGCGCACGCTACGGTTGGCACTGTAGCTCTCAAACCAGTAGTGTCGCCTGTCACCGAGCGTAAATATGGATTTTACTCGCGAAGCCCCAGCTATATGACGTCAAATTAGATGCATACAAAAATACCCTTGCGGAGGACAGTATATGGAAAGATGTACGGAAGGAGCTCTATGGAAACAGTTTTTTTCTTTGTCTACCCACTTTATTTGCTATTTACTCGCATTTATATAAGTATGTAGAAGCATGATGTATAACCAAATTATTTTCTTAAATATATAAAGATCTTTATTTATGTTTACTTATAAAAAATGGCTCTGAGCACTATGGGACTTAACTGCTGCGGTCATCAGTCCCCTAGAACTTAGAACTACTTAAACCTAACTAACCTAAGGACATCACACACATCCATGCCCGAGGCAGGATTCGAACCTGCGTCCGTAGCGGTCGGGCGGTTCCAGACTGCAGCGCCAAGAGCCGATCGACCAGTTTACTTATAGATAGTATTCAAATTAACTACATGAATTCAACAAAGATTAGTTACGAGTATTAATTGCATTATCTTACCATGATACTACGCCTTGCGTCCACGAAAAATATGGTTAAGCTTGTCTCTCACCTCAAATCCGACACGGTTTGAAAAACCTCTATTATGGGCCTATTCGATCATATTTGTTGACTGAGTCGGTGTTTCACATCGATAGAAGGGAACTGGTTGATCTTCAAGATAAGCATCTCGCAGAATATTATGTAGGCAACCAGCTGCTTTAATCAAATCGTGAGCTGATTCAGCTAAAATCGCAATTGGTGTTTAAGACACTCTAAACACTTGAGATAATAACCCAAACGCGTTTCCCGCAACACAAATGGTAGCTAAAAATTTCTTTTTCCTCGTCCAATCGTGCAACTTTTCGAGAGTATGGCTTCAACAGGTAATTAGTAAGTGCAAATGCTTCATCATCCATTATGAAATGAGGCACTAAATTATTATTGTTTGGAAGGGACTTAGGTGCGGGGAAATTAAAGTTTTTCGTCCCAGTGATTCTCTCTACCTCAGACTTTTGAAATATACGCCTATCACCTTCTTTGCCACAAGAGCCAACATCTACAACAATGAATCTGTAAAGAAAAATCGAAAAGTAATTTTTGTAATCGAGAAAAAACGGATCAGCTCTTTTTTGGTGCCTTTATGCTCGCATGTTCACATCTTGACCATCAATTCTACCCAAACAGTTGGGTATATTCCATTTCTGCCACATATCTTGTTCAATGTGCTTAAAACTAATTTCATTTGGCGAGGACAAGGCTATTGGTATTAGTTTTTCCCATTAAGTTCAAAACATTTCTAACGATCCGGGAGATATAGACGTCTGATATGTGATTATCGTATGCCAAAGATCTAAATATTTCACCTGTGGCCATGAGTTTGAAAAAAGGAAAAGAAAGAACTCCTTTTCATTACATTTATAGGCAATAAGCGTTTTGTAAATGTAAATGACGTAAATAAGAAATTGTGATTAATATTTGAATGTGAACATGTAAAATGTATGCCGTAATTGTCGTTACAGGTGGGGATTTTGAAAGAAGGTGGAAATACATCAAAGACTCCTACAATAGATTCAAACGCAATAATAAGTCAGGAACAGGATCTGCTGCAGCTAAGAACTCTAAATGGACAGTAGATAAATAGTTAAGTCTTCTTGAAACCGTATCTCGGCGTAGAACTGGCGGCACTAACGTGGTGAAAGACAGGTAGACAGAAATTATACTACTGAGCAATCGCGGGGTGAGAGGTGAATGAGGAAGAAACTCCGAATGAAAGTCCTAAATATAACAAGTACTGAGGTTACCAAACGACGACGCCGTAGACGATACTACTGTAGATTTCTTAAAAAAAAGAGATGACAGTCAGCAGACATCGTTGAAAGATATACGTACCATAAAAGCATGATAATGAAATACTTTCTTTGTGCAATAACATCAGAGATGTTTTGGGCTCGCTGCCACAAATTTACAAACTTGAAGCAAAGCAAGAGATTTTTAACAGTCTGATTAACTATCGAATAATGGCAGCTGACAATCCTCTATAATTCAGCAGATCAGTAGTGATGTGTCATGTAACTGTAGTTCATGCCACTCAAATGCACAAACTGTGAGCGCTCCCTATGTCATTTCGAAGCCTTCTATTTCCACCAATTCCGTTACCATATTTGCATACTCGCCTCAAGAGCCTTCTGATTTGACGCTACAATCTGTTCAAGAACAGCATAATTTCAGTGTACAAGAAATTGAAAATGTGCTATACAATAGAACACATTACTGTCTAGACTATGATTACATTTCTTGTAGTACTTGGCTGTAATTCTTCACAAATTAATTTGAAAATAACAAGAAATTGTTTTTATTTACTCTGCCATAAGTTATATATTTTTCTAAATCACTTTAAAATGCTTTTGTAACATATAGAAAACGAAATCATCATCTTCCTCCCCTTCCAAAAGTAAACTCGCAATTTCAATAATCGGCATTTTTCCGCGGGCAGGCGTCGTCTTCGAATTCGAACTGGTTACGGCAGTAACATGTCGCTGTAACGGGTGACACTTCACTCGGTCCCCTGCGTCTGTCGACGTGGACCGTAGCTGTTGCTGCGTGCGGAATGCTACCTTAAATGGGCCATATATGAGCTAGGCTAAGCATCAGTGGGCTCCGCTGGTGATGATGGACACATGCATAACTATTGCATACTTGTGTGTGTGTGTGTGTGTGTGTGTGTGTGTGTGTGTGTGTGTGTACTTATAGATCGTTATTGTTTTCTCTAGTGAGCCAGTTAACTGCTATGACAGTATTGTAGGAATTGTGGACTGACGTCAACAAGTGTATTGAGATGTTGGACCATGGCCGGCCGAAGTGGCCGTGCGGTTAAAGGCGCTGCAGTCTGGAACCGCAAGACCGCTACGGTCGCAGGTTCGAATCCTGCCTCGGGCATGGATGTTTGTGATGTCCTTAGGTTAGTTAGGTTTAACTAGTTCTAAGTTCTAGGGGACTAATGACCTCAGCAGTTGAGTCCCATAGTGCTCAGAGCCATTTGAACCATTTGTTGGACCATGATTTGGTCCAGGAATTGCAAACAGATATCACAGATAGTGACATCACCCGTAATGAGCAAATGCGCTTACTCAATACTCAAGAAGAACTGGGGAGATGCACACTGCAAGCAAATTTGAGTGAGAAAGTGGAGGATGAGTTTTTAGATAAGTATCAGTCTACCTGTCTCTCTACTTTTACGTGTAAAAATTTTTCACGTGGTACTTACAGACAGTCATGATTTCTCAGAAATTCTGAACGAATTAGACCTGCCCTCGCCACTGATGGGACTGTGAGTTGTTTTTCCGATGTCGTCACCTGCATCAACAGCATCCGCAACACGGGGAGCTTTGCCAGTGTGCAGATCGTCACATGGACAAGCGCCGACAGTGCATGCACCCATGTCAGCAATTGCGATACAACAAGAGACGTTCCAAGTGTCCGGCCCTTCATTAGCGACATCGTGTACAACTGCACTGTCAATGTCTGCATCACCGTCAGCGGTATCCAGACCACGAGAAACAGCATCCGGACCATCGACTTCTAGATGGGGTCTTAGTAATACTTGCGATCATCTACCGGCCAGCATGTGCCCCTCTGCCCATCTGCCACTGACAATTGATATCAGGAATGTCACACAGCACTGCCTGACTGATGATTCTTTGCATCGTTGCAAAAAAAATCGTAGCTCAATTTTTATGACACTTGCTCTGCATCAGTACAAGAAGTATGAACCGGTCATGCCAGATGAAGTCACAGAACTAAGTTCTTATTTAACTCTTTGAGTACCAGTGGTTTCTGCCCATAACCACCACTTTATTGATTTTTTAAGGACCATCGCAGTTAGAATGACACCGCCATGCTGTGACAGTATAGAGACATCTAGTGGTATATTGAAGTACTTCTACAAATGTAGTGCATTTTAGGAGCTACTTAGAGCATCCAAAGCAATAGTCTGAGCGGAGATTGTGCTACAGGAGTGTAGGAGATTTTAACATCCGTTTCTTTTATAGTGGCCAAGTTAAGAAGATCACTGACAGTGTAAGGAAGTATATATTCTAAGGAAAAAAAAACGTACCACAAAGGAATTATCAGAAAGCAGCTGAAATCGATGCATGTGACGTACATGTACAGACAAACAGATGACTTCAGTTTCAGAAAATAATAGATGATTCATTGAAGTGAAAGAGCTGGTTCACCGTTAGCCATTATGCAAGCAGTCATTAGACTTGGGATTGGTAGATACAGTTTTCGGATGTCTTTCTGAGAGATATCGTGGCAAATTCTGTAAATTGGTATGTTACATTATCAAAATCCCAACCAACAGTAAGGCTGGTATCCCACCACTGACCAGCTTGTCTCCAGACGCGTCTTTGGTGGTCACCTGTTCTCTGTTCGAAGCGGGTCTCAGCGCTGAAGTGTATTCTACTCCAGTAAATGAGATTCCGGGCCAAATGTGCCCGACACATTACAAACGCGCTTGCTGGTGTAAAAAGGCCAATGGCAGTCATCGCAACTTGACTGTCGCCCACCATACGGCCTGATTACCAGGAGTGAGTGTCATGGGTGCCATTTCATTTCATAGAAAACCCCTTGGGGTGCCATCCGCAGCAACCTTACAGCGCAGTGGTACGTCAACGATAGTCTACGCACATTTTTGTTGCCTTCGTGGCAAGCCATCTTGCGGCTCACATTACAGCAAGATAACGTCCACCTGCACACTATGATAGTTTCTAATTCTTTTCTTCGTACTTCGTAAACACCACCTTTAACACCAAGCCTGCCGAATCTCTCTCCAACTGAGAACGTTTTGAGCATTATGGACTAAACCCTCCAATTAGCTCGGGATTCTCACGGTCTAACTCGCCCATTGGACAGTGTTTACACGATATGCCTTAAAGTATATCTAACAACTGTATCGATGAATTCCAATCAGAATAACTGCTTGCATAAGGGACGGAGGTGAACCAACGTGTTATTGGTATGCTAAATTTGTGAAGCTCTTTTTATTGAATAAAACATTCAGTTTTTCTGAAACTGTAATGAATGGTTTGTATGTTACAGTTACTTAATTCCGATCCATTTGGATAATTCCTTGCACGATTCTCGTTTTCTTGTCTTTGAGTTTATCCAAAAATATGTACTACTGCTCTCTTGAGTGGCTTCGAAATGAAAGGAGTGGGGCACTATGTAGTCCTAATACAAAATTTATTGATTTTTAAGCCTATTTTTGCTTCTTATTGAGTACTATAATTTGTTTTAAGCATTATGAGTTCATGTAAGCTTTGAAATTTTAGATTGTGTCTAGGAAAACTACGAATTGTTTATGAACATAGAGCGTATTATTTCTCACATGCCACCCTGTACTTTAAAATAGGTGGTAATTCACCGACATCAAATTTCAATGTGGGTGGACTCACTATTTTAATATAATTGTATGCTGTATTTAGAAGTTTGTTAGCATAAATATCAATTGGTTTCTTATTAGTTGTATGATGTACAGTTTGGTTATACTGTCCAGTTATTTGTGGGAGAACCGTCATTCTTTATCTTTCTGTTCAAACATTTCACAATACTTGTCTTCAGGTGGGAGAATATTCACTCATGGTATATTCCATACTGCTGCATCACTGCCTTGAAATACCTATTATAAATCTCACCGCCATGTTCGGTTTGAGATTTGTCTGTGCGACGATTTGTCCCCATCTGCACCAATTGCTCGATCACTTGTTCTGCTGCCCTCCCCGTTTTCCTTTCTACCAGTGATGCCTGAGCCAATTCAAATAAGCATTAATAACATCGAAAATATATTTGCAAACGTAATTCCCACTTAAATATTGTTTCCAAACTACAAGATCTGGTTGCCAGAAGTTGTCTGAGCCTTGTATTACAAGGTTTAGTACATGGAAAAGTTTTTTACGGTGGTTAATAGAGTCCTTCAACTAGCGTATCAATAATTATTCGAGAATAAATCTTTCTGTGTGCTAAGAAACGATTGGTATGAGTTCACTGATATGAGACGTATTTCGTACTGTGACCAATGCATCTAAGGTCAGTTTATTAATTTTTTTGTGTGTTCAACTCTGCATGGGTTATGACTTTCTTACACACATCAGTCAAATGTAATGTTTCACCATACATACCTAGCTTTTTCGGTAAATAATGCCCAAAGCTCTCAGATATGTAAGATTTAGTAAACTTAACGTTCTTTGAAATTCTCTACCAACAACCAGTAGGGTGCCGCCTGTTAAACATATTTGTTGCGTGGCCACCATTTACCGTTTTCCCACCTGACTTCATATATTTCACCTATCTTAGCATTCTGTGTCGATCAATGAATCGGCTAAGGTACATTCCACTTTTTTCGCCTTCAGGATAGTTCAAGACATCCAATAACAGGTTTAATTTTTTTTCAAAGACATTTATCTCATTCCAAATGCCCTAAGATGCAGTTTGTTGATTTTGTTTGAGGGATCAAACAGCGAGGTCATCGGCCCCATCGCATTGGTGAAGGGTGGGGAAGGAAGTCGGCCGTGCCCTTTTAAAGGAACCATCACGACTTTTGCCTGAAGCGATTTAGGGAAATCATTGGAAAACTAAATCGAGATGGCTGAAGGCGGATTTGAACCGTCGTCCTCCCGAATGTGAGTCCAGTGTGCTAACCACTGCGCCACCTCACCCAGTGTACCTTCTGTTCAATGGTCTTAAGTGCTTCGATGATTTTACGTTCCGTCAACATGCTGTTGCATACTAAACTGACTTATTGATTGTACAAGACTTGTATTGTCTCGTGGAATTTGTCGTACTTCTAAACTTTTGTCAAAATCTTTAACGTTTGTATTTAATATGTTTTTTAATATGATCAATATTCACAGTATTTTGCGATTTTTAACTTCACGAAGCTCTACAGTTACCTTATTTATATATACCACAATAACTCTACAATGGTTATCTTCTTAAGCATTTATAGCACTAATTCCTTCCACTACCACTGTAAGCAAGTTATTATGGGTTTCGAGAACTTAAGTGAACGTTTGAATATATATGTTATGACATTTAAGATTTCCATTAACTGTACTGATTCTCTCAATCATTGTTGATTTTAAGAGGTTTGTTAGTTAAATTTCTGTAGAATGAAGTTTAATACTTTAATTTATTGTTTAAGTTTAGAAATCCGTGTGTGGACGATTGTTCTGTCTACACAGAAGCTTCTCTCGGGCTGAGTACCTGACATGGGATTGAATTTGTCCATGGTACGCGATACACTTACACAGTTACATGTAGGTATAATATCTTTAAAAAAAATTCTAGGAAGTTTAGTTTACATCGCAGATCAATACAGTTTCTTCTTCTGTCAAAAACCAAAAATCCATACTGTGTGGGATTCCGACTTGCCAGACAAGTCAGTTATTATGAAGCCTTATGACAAGGGTGTTTCCTCCAGTTGGCTATGGCGATGTTTATATGCTAACATTAGCAGACAAGTGATTTTATAGAGCAAAAATACAAATTCGATTCTCTTACTGTTTGTTTAATTTATAAAGTCTTACATATTGCTGTATGTATGTACATGCTTAACCCTTTGACCCCCAACAATATGAAACCAAATATAGTCTCAAAATTTTTCACGGCAGTAACCTTTATTATCATAGTAAGCAACGAATACAGAAAGAAAGTCACAAAAAGTAAACCGCCAGGTGTTTTAAGGTGTGGGTTTCCCTTCAGTGAATAAGTTTAACATTTTGGACAAAACTAACCTTTACTATTCCAGTAAACAATGAATATAAGAAGATATTGGAGAAAATAAACGATCAGTTGTTTTAAGGATGTGGTTGTAGTTTGGAGTCACTAGGATATATAGTTTTCTCCTAGATGTAATAGCATGTGGCGTATTTGAAAGCAGATTCACAGATTTCCTAGACTCAATCCCACACTTCTAAACTTCCGTGAACTCATACTCCTTAAAACAACAGAAAGTCTTAAATAAAAAGTAAAAATGGTCATACATATACAGACAAACAAACGATTACAAATTCTGAAAAACTGTATGTTTTATTTAAGAGAAAGAGCTTCACAAACTCACCATGTCACTAACGCTTAGGTCCACCTCTGGCCCTTATGCACGCAGTTATTCTGCTTAAAATTGATTAATGGAGTTGTTGGATGTGCTCCTGATGGAAAACGTGCCAAATTCTGTCCAACTGCAGCGTTATATCGCTAAAACACCGATATGATTACAGGGCTCCACCCACATTGCCCCAAACGTTCTCCTTTGGGGTGAGATCCGGCGACCTTGCGGGCCAAGGTACGATATCGCAAGCACGAACCCACGCATGGCAAGCCATAGGGGGCAAAAAAAGGGGCTGTGCTGTAAGGGTGCAGTGGATGGCAACCAAAGGGGTCCTGCTATGAAATGAAATGAGACCCAAGATCATCACTCCTGGTTGTCAGTCTGAATGGTGGGAGAGAGTCAGGTTGCGTCGAATACCATTGACCTCTGTACACCAAGTCTGTTGCAATGGTGTTGGGCAGATTCGGTCTGGAATCTCATTGTCTGGAGTACATCTGCCTTCAGAAATGAGTCCTGCTTCGAACTGAGCCCCGATGACCACCGATTACGTGTCTGGAAATGTCCAGGAGAGTGGTGGGGTACCACCCTGACCGCCGCCCACCATACAGCCTCACAACCAAGAATTATGGTCTGTGTTGCTATTGCATTTTCTAGCAGGATCCCTTTTGTTGTTATCCGTGGTATCACTACAGCGCAGTATTACGTTGACGATATCCTCCTCCCTGTTTTGTTGCCCTTGATGGTTAGTGATCCTGGGCTTACATTTCATCAAGATAATGCCTTCTTGCACACGGCAAGAGGGTCTACTACTTGTAGTCGTACTTGCCAAAACCTCCTTCAGCCAGCAAGGTTGCTGGATCTCTCCTCATCTTCAATTTTTGGGGCATCATGAGTAGGGCCCTCCAATTGGTGTAATGCAAAAGTTGGACAGAATTTGACACGGTATCTCTCAAGGGTCCTCCAACAATTTTATCAATCAGTGCCAAGCCAAATTACTGCTTGCATAAAGGCCAGAGGTGGATCAACGTGTTACTGACGAGTTCAGTTTGTGAAGCTCTTCCTCTTGTATGAATCATCCATTTGTTTCTCAAATTATGGTAATTTGTTTGTTTGTACATGTACGTAACACCTACTGATTTCCGCCCAGTTCAGGTAGTTCCCTTCTAGTGCAGTGTTTTATTTTTGCCTTAGATTTTATATCTAGTTCCGCTGTCAATGATGTCTTTAATATGGTGACTATAACAAAACCGTATGTCACAGTCTCCTACAATCTTTTAGCACCACTTTGGACAGTATAAGTGACTGCTACAACGCACTGCGGTTATGGAAGTACCCCACTTTATCACTAGATGTTTCTGAATTCTCACAGTATTGGTAGCTTAATTGTAAAGGCACGGGTGCTTCACAAGAAAACCGACGTGGTGGTTACAGGCAGATATCGTTGGTTCATGATGGGTTACATATGGATGTTAAGGTTCCTGCATCTGGCATGACTGGTTCATGCATATTTGCATGTACTGACGCAGATCAAACATATAAAATGAGCGACTGTTTCTTCCAAAGGATGTTAAGTTTGGCACTATAGCTCTATCACATTCGTCCGTATTTTTCGTAGAATTTGTAGACATATGGCTGACAGCCTAGTCGTTTGCCCAGAGCATGCTTGATCGTATAACTGACACATACTGAATTTTTGAACATATGGTATTGCAAATGTGTGCAATCTCTCTAGTTAAAAAGTTTAATCATTTCATGGAAGTCCCCTTCTGATACCGTATGATCTCCTTTACATTCTCGTTTTCTATTACCACACGGCAGTCACTGAGGGAATTCGAGCACTTATGTGAACATGGAAGCAATTGACATTGAATCATTACATAGATGAACCCACTGATCCAAGGATAAGATGAGTTTCGCATGACTATATCGAGGATTTACGAAACCCAGCACCGGGCAGAAAAACCAACGTCATTCCCGAAAATAATTCATTTGCTGTATGGAAATTCAAAACATCAAAATTTACAGTTATATAACCTTTGCTTTTGGGTATAAAAGAAAAATACTCTGATCTCTAATGCCAGTTCATCACTGTTGCTCACACCGTCATCACAGATGATGTTCCAAATGAAGAAGTTAATGTTACCTAATGCTAAATCTAATAAGAGTAAAGCAGTATACAGAAGTATTGATTCGAAAAGTAAGTGATGATAATGAGTGTATACTGTAACTTCTGAATACTGAGGGTTTTGCCTTTACTTTTAACTCACCCATTAAATCACGGCCAAAGGAGAAGGATGACTGCAAGACGATGGTATTTTCAAGAAATCGTCCTAGATATTGTGGAAGAAAGTATTTCTGAATGCCTTTCAGTGCTGAAATTGAAAGTCCGATGAGAAGGATGAGTGTATTAACGATTATTTCTTGTTCGAGTGGCTTAAATCTAAAAATATGTTTAAGCTGCTTTTTCAGATTTATAAGATCGTTACAGAAAAGTGTCGTACTTTGAATACGATTGCCTATTATTTGTTTCCTAAATAAGTGATGCCATTGTTATGTGGATTTCACACTGCTGTCACATGCTACCTCGTTTCAAAGTGATGCACTTATTTTTGAGTATGGGTATTGTTATAAGCACTATGATTTGAATGCATGACGTCAGATTGATAGACATCCTCCTAGTAAAGTACGCGGTGAAAAGAAACAAAAAATTATTTCCCAATGTCCATGTACGTTTTTCTTCAGAGATTCTTTCCACAAGGTCATAGTTATTGTAATTTGCCAATACAGAGGAAGATAGTAATGAGAATATTACTGTATGTATTTCTTCAGTAATCCTACTCACAGAGTTACAAGGACTGCATATCTCTATAAACTCTTAAATCACAATAAATGTCGTCATGAGGTGGGAAAATGCAGCAGTTTCTACATCTACATCTACATCCATACTCCACATGCCACCTGACGGTGTGTGGCGGAGGGTACCCTGGGTACCTCTATCGGTTTTCCCTTCTATTCCAGTCTCGTATTGTTCGTGGAAAGAAGGATTGTCGGTATGCTTCTGTGTGGGCTCTAATCTCTCTGATTTTATCCTCATGGTCTCTGCGCGAGATATACGTACGAGGGAGCAATATACTGCTTGACTCTTCGGTGAAGGTATGTTCTCGAAACTTTAACAAAAGCCCGTACCGAGCTACTGAGCGTCTCTCCTGCAGAGTCTTCCACTGGAGTTTACCTATCATCTCTGTAACGCTTTCGCGATTACTAAATGATCCAGTAACGAAGCGCACTGCTCTCCGTTGGATCTTCTCTATCTCTTCTATCAATCCTATCTGATACGGATCCTACACTGCTGAGCAGTAATCAACCAGTGGGCGAACAAGCGTACTGTAAACTACTATTTGTTTTCGGATTGCATTTCCTTAGGAGTCTTCCAATGAATTTTGTGAGAAATATTATGTTTTATTACATATATTTCCAAACATTGTCAATTGTAGCCGTAAAAACTATATTCATACCTGTTTTACTACATCAAACCCACTGCTATACATCCCAAACAAACGCGCCGTACATACCTTAAATTTAACAATTTATTACACCCAAAGCTATAGAAACTGTGATATGTCTTGGTATTACATCCATAAATTCCGCTTGTACAGGATTTAAAACTTTTGGGTGTGATAGCAGCAGATTTTGTTACTGCATTAATGTATGGATTTATACATTAGTCTCACTCATTCACAGCAACACTCACGCAGAATGCTTACAAAGTTATTCAGTAGTGGCTTGACATATGGCCACCAGCAACTCATCCTGTCATTTGCAGTCCATAATGTGCAATACAGTCCACATAAGTTCATAACATTACAGTAACGTAAATAAATGCAAGAGTCTCCAGATGTTACCTAGGGTGTTGCATCCCCATACATTTTGATGATGGACAACTTAATGCCAAAGAAGGGAATTCTGCAGGAAGAAGAGATCCATTATACCCCATCATTTTCTGAGCATGGATGTATTCCACCTTACCAAATAGCTCATCCCAGTCAATCAGAGAAAACTGCACTCTAGCACCATCTTCAACATTCTCAATTTATATCACCAAATGGTAGCTACTATCTGCTTTTATATGTACCTACATTTACACATTTCGATCCATTGGAAGGCAAAATATGTGTTGAAAGGGTCCTGTAGCCATCTTTCATTAGTCCGGTAGCCCATTTTCACTAGCATTTCTCTTTCTTTTCCTTGTTTCTCATTCCTCATAACACTCGTAGTGGTGTGATTGAATGCATGTCGTTGTGTGTCACGTTGCTAGACGATGGCGTAGTCTGCTGCAGAAAGTCTGCGATAGTCATACAGATTCAGCAGCAGTCGTACAGAATAGCAACCCTCGTAGTGGTCAAGTAGGCAAAGAGGTTTGCGCTACTTGTGAGAAATCTATCTGCGTTAGGTTGATGGTGGAATCGCATCTTTTGGTTTTCCGGGCCACGCGGAGCGTGGAAGAGGCTGGAGAAGAAAAAGAGAGACAGTCTGCCGCCGGTACGGGAAGCGTCCACAGCTGTGCTCCAGTCGAAGAAGGGTGAGTTAGACTGACCGCGTGGCGCGTTGTTACTTGGCGAGGGGAGAGCTGTTAGCGTTTGGTCTCGCTTTTCAACTCCGAAAGATTGCTTTGCCTTGCCGCAGCAAGGAATGCAAAACTTCGGCAGCTTTTTCTTTTAGTAAATTTCTATAGCAGACTTGGATCCACCGGAGGGGTCCACACAAAGGTGTCGATAAGAAGTGAGCACTCGCTTCTGTATGAATGTCTGTTTGCCTTCAGCTGTGCCTGTATAAGCTTTCATTTTCCTAAATATTAATAGCTATGCCTTCTCGTAAATTTTCCTTGCCTTATGTATCTTTCGTCCGTGGGAAGCCGACCACGTGTTGAACATTAAAGTTTGTTGGGCTACCGCCATCACTAACTGTCCGGTCTCATGTTTGTTTTAAAGAATGTTAACTGTTCTTGATTGTGTGATGTGATGTGATATTGTTGCAACTTGGCCACGATACCTAGAAATTGCGTCTCCACAAACCACGTGGGCACGCGGGTGTACTACGAAACGTGTACCGTTTCATTAGTTATTGCGATCAGTTATCAGGCAACAGCAGTTGTATGAATGGTTCACACCAATGATTTTAGGTGTAGATTATAACGGAGTATGTATCGATGCTTTTCTTTAATGTTTTAGGAATTAATGTTATCAGGAATTGTGTACATCCCTCACATCCATATCTTAGGAATAAATGATGTTATACACAATTTTCTCTTGCATTCCGAGGTTACGTTTTTGCACCTAATCCACTCACCTCGTAGCTTTCCTGTTAGCACATCCAACGCGTTTCCTTACGCACAGGTCCAGTGATTAGTTTCCCCTTTTATTTTAAAGCAAATGCTTTAGATTAAGTCTTATTTTCAGGTGTGTTGCTGGGAGCTGATCTTCTGCACAGTGTTCATGCATGTGCTATTTTATTTTAAATGGTTGATTATCGCGGACAGTGCACGGGAAATACTATTAATTACATCGCATCCCCTATGAGCGATATCATGACGTACGTATCTTTATGAGTTTTTGGTCTGTGATCAAATTAATTTATTTTCCGACTCGGCCAAACCTTTGAGTAGTTGTATGGTTAGAGTCGGTGGCGATCCTTATCTTCTCACGTTAATTTCACAATCAATAAGCATTTCCATTCCCACTCTTAACGTAATAACCCGTAGAAACAGGTTAGTTACAATGTAACCACAAACAGTAGTAAACTACTGTAGAATCATGTAGCTGTGGGTCAGTGAGTGTTGGTGGTGGCTGTGGTGCAGACAATGAAAACATGAACAGTTGTGTGTCCTGCTCCAAAATATCAGGTGTTGATTTGTGCTCGATGAGTGGTGGCAGTGCAGATAACGGAAACTTGAATAACTGCATGTACTGATTTGAGATAAAAGGCAGCATTGATTTGCGCTGCAGTTCTATGGAAAAAGACTGGTAATCATGCAGGTTGCACTCTTTTCCCCACCACTTTTGCCCCACTATTCGGCCTTTAACCGTGGGGGATGTGAGGAGGAGGTGTAACCTTTCACCTTGAACTTGGGGAGATCTGGCAACAATGCAGATTGTGCTGGCATTACTCAGACCATTACTAAGATAGCGTGAAGACGATGTCTGGCATCTTTAAAAAAAGGTATCCGTAATGCAGCTGTCTCTAATTAAGTGTACATGAAGAAATCAGCTTCTAAGAGATGCAAGTGGAGAGATACTAACCAATCGAAAGCTTGATGATCAAAGATAAGACGAAAAGCACCATGTTGCATTTCTGAGTTAGAGTCGGCAAAATCTGCTGTAGAAAACATTTAATTCCACGAGCACACATTGAAATTACCACGTCCCTAGACTTCTACACAAAATATCTTAACCACTTTTAGGATGGACTGATGTTCCACACACATACTTATAGATCTTACCTCTAATAGTGCATATAAGACTGACCAAGCCAAATATGGCCACATTCCTTGTATAACTGTAAATCTGACGTTGGAATATATTGTACGTATTATTACTAACGCGGTAAAGGACCTATCCCTACCAGCCTTACAAGACTGAGGAAGGCAAATACGGCTACAGTCTTTATCTAGCAGTCAATATGGCTTTGGAAAGCTCACAATAATGAATTTATTGTACATACCACTAATAAAGCCATACATCTATGAGACCAGTCTCATTATGACTGACAGGTACACTTTGCATATTCTCCCTTGGCCATCATACAGAGACTAAATTAAATCTTGTAGCTATTATCAGTGCTGTACACTGAACAGGCTTATAACGTCACCAGCTTTTATGTGGTGCCTTTGTAGGTTTTTCGGTTATTTGCTTAACAT
Organism: Schistocerca americana; assembly: GCF_021461395.2. Lineage (NCBI taxonomy): Eukaryota > Metazoa > Arthropoda > Insecta > Orthoptera > Acrididae > Schistocerca > Schistocerca americana. The sequence continues at coordinate 859,395,144 of NC_060130.1, read as the reverse complement.
TATGATTATTCAATTAAAATAGACGCTCATATTTATTAACATTTTTATGCAGCGACAGCAACTGATATTGTTTATATCAGAATATACAGCCTACAGTTGCAGGTTAACTTTATCGTTTACCTAGGTTTCAACGTTAGTACTAACGTCTTCTTCAGAAACTGCAACAAGTTAATATTATAATGCGCTAGTAAATTATATTAGATATAGTCATCCTACAGGATGCAACGTGTAGTACGTACATAAAATATTATTTAAATGTTTTCCTAAAACAGGCCATGTCCTAAGTCAACTTTATAAAACTTGATGCATAACCATAAGGTTTTGTCACTTCTATTAAACAAGCTGTAGCAAATTCACTTTAAGCCCGTTGTATGGGCCTCGTCGTGTGACTAGAGACTGCGGACCGTGAGGGCTTCGCGGTCTGCCTCACAGAGGGCGGCGCGCATGCGCGAGACGTATAGAATCAAACTCTTATTACGCACGCGTCAGATAACCTTTTTGCTATGAATTAATTTTATATTATACTATTGTAAGTTAATTATAGTATCCAGCACGACTACGTTTTACATTCTACTATAGAGCCTTATAAACTGACCAACAAATCTCGTATGAACATCTGTAGTAAAGGATCTATTATTACAGAAATTGTGACGTCACATGCATTATGAATTATTGTAAACCTAGTATAGGCTGGAAGCCTTCGAAGTATGCCCTATATTTTAGATACAGTTGATCGTTCAGTAAATTGCCTCTATCTGTAATTAGGTGTGCATAAATTTGTAGTTCCTCAAGCGTGCCGAGTCTATATCTCTTCACTTCATGATGTAGTAGCTCTATGTCACGTAAAGGGGTATGAGCCATTTGCACCAGATGTTCCGCAAAGGCTGACCCCCGTGTTCCTACGCCCTTTATTGGAAGATGTTCTTTAAATCTTACTGCTATAGCTCTGCCTGTTTGACCAATGTAATAACATGGGCAATCATCACACATAATCTTATATACGCCTGATTTCGCTGACTTGTCACCGTCTTTCTCAAGGGAATGAACCAAATTTTGCTTTAAACTATTACTCGTCAAGCAGGAAATTATAAAACCTGAATTTTTCAACAGGCGCCCTATCTTGTAGGAGACATTACCTATATAAGGAACCGACAACCATTTCTTGGTCTGATCTTGGGTTTGAGTATTTGTGTTTACTAAAGTCGTTGTCCTTTTACGCGTTTTCTTAAGATATAACTGCCTCACTATCTTTAGATCATAGCCATTATTCTGTGCAATACTCTCGAGAATTTGTAATTCTTTTTCGAGGTTGACATCTGACAACGGAATAGAAATCGCCCGATGGATACTAGAATAGAAAAACGCCATTTTATGCGCTTGGGGGTGGGTTGAATCGGCCGGGATGATTTTGTCTGAATAAGTTGCCTTCCGGAATATGTTGAACTCTATTTAAGCATCATTAATAGTCAAAGTTAAATCAAGATAATTTAGTGATCTATCAGCTGATTCCAATTCTTGTGTGAATTTTATTTTTTCGTGTAGACTGTTAAACGTTGTGAAAATTTGCTCTAATCCTTCTGGAGAACTATTAACCAGTAGAAGAATGTCATCCACGTATCTCGCATAAAAGATGATTTTGTTTGCTAATTCCGGGTAATTTTGTAAAAAAAACCATTCCAGAGAAAATATAAAAATTTCAGACATGATACATGCAGGTGGACTACCCATAGCTAGACCACATGGCTGTGAATATAATTTTTTATTGAATGAAAAATAATTGTATTTAAGAGTCGTTCTAAGAAGTAACATTAGCTCATCAATTTCAATGGTGGATAATTTTTTGTGGTACCTTAAGTTTTGTTCTATAATGTTCAAGGTTTGACCCACTGGTACGTTTGTGTACAACCTAATGATGTCAAATGATACCAATTTGGTGTTTTCGGAACATTTTACGGTTTTAAGTCTGTTGGCTAGGTCCACTGAATTTTTAATCGAAATATTATTTTGAAACATGAAATATTCTTTAGTTTTATAATGCAAATGTCTCGCTAATTTATGATAAGCACTATTGGTGCTATCCACAATAGGACGGATCGGATGGGAAATTTTGTGGAGCTTAAATTGACTCCTTACCGTTCATGTTTATCAATGCCTTTTTCTAAATTCTCCGATCAACTTCATTGTATTGCTAAGACTCGCTCTAATATCCCTCTGTATGACGGGCGTGGGGTCTACCTCTAGTGGTACGATGCCATTCTCTTCAAAGAACATTTCCGTTTTATGAATTTATTCTTTTTTTGTAGAAACGATAAGCGTGTTCCCCTTATCGGCCTCAGTTATTAGGGCTTCATTATTTCTTAGTTTTTCGTTAAAGTTTTTAACATTGCACACATCTTTCGTGAACGTATTACTACCTAGACACTCTTTTTGTATTATTTTACAAGCATCGTAAGCAAGCCTCGTTTGGATACTTTAATCTACTTTACCGCTTTCAAGGTCAACCTTAAGATCCACTACCAACTTCCGAAGATTTTGAGGGGTCAAACTAGGTTCTATATTATATTTGAAGCCTTTACTTAACAATTTATTTTCGTCCTCTGTGAAAATGATATCTGTTTTATTTACAACGTGTTGATGAAACACAGACTGGGCAGCCTCCCTTTTGCGCGCATTTTGGGATACACCAGAATTAACTCGACTAATTAATTTCTTTAACTTTTTGTCATGTCGTTGAGCAATTTCCATTTTACGATTATCTAACCATAAGTTGACATGTAACCATGACTCATCTATCTGAAAATTGTAGTTATCTCTAAATTTTATGTAAGTACTACACGTTACATCCTGTAGGATGACCATATCTAATATAATTTACTAGCGCATTACAATGTTAACTTGTTGCAAGTTCTGAAGAAGACATTATTACTAACGTTGAAACCTAGGTAAACGATAAAGTTAACCTGCAACTGTAGGCCGTATATTCTGATATAAAATTGACGCTGTTCTCATTTAACTATATTAATCTAAGTAGAAATACACATCTAAAGACTGCGAGAACGATTTCTTATAAAATACTACAACTATACTTATTGTTTTTCAATTTGTTATTGTTAGTTAAATTATCTTTTTAATAATCAGAAATTACATTCCTGCTTCTTAAAGTGAGGGGGAGGTTGCACGTGGCGACCTGGTGACAGGACAATCTTCGGATTTGAGGTTATTCTGGACACGAATTTTGCATTGTGCAAATCTCGTAACAAAGTACTGGTTACGAAATGGTCGATACGTCAGCGAGAATATTAGTGTGAGGAATCCTAATTAGATTTGAGATTTGGCATTTATATTGAAAATTATTAAAATGAGTGAAGGCAACAATTACCAAAATTTGGTAGACTTGGATACGGAGCAATCGGTCGAACAGTGGGAAACGCGCACCGGGATACCCATTGTTCAGGGGCATAACTATGGGAATAATGCATACCGCAATCTTGGCAGCAATAACAATAGTGGTTCGGGCCGTAATGACAATCGGTACAATGCAAATAAGAACAGGAATGACGGAAACCAGTATCATACTAACGTGATATGGGCTTCACAGAATAGTAATAACGCCAGAGGGTATGACCAGCCACCTCAGCAGTATCTGGGGAGCGTATCTGCTGGGACGAGACAGGGAAACCATTAGCCGCGCCGGTGAGGGGCCGACCGGGCGTGGAGAAATTTTGGCGGCCCAATAACAGGAGAAAACCCAGGTGTCGTCGTTATGAAAATTCCGTGTGGAATAATCAACGGCGGGAGAGTGTGCCAGTGTTAGGAGAAAGGAGTGCGCCCACGAGTAGTAGATCAGCTGTAGACACGGCAGTAGGAAATACGTTCACTGTCAGTGAGAATAATTTAAGTAGTGCTCCGGAAAACGATTATAAAGTGGCAGCTGTAACACCCACAGCGGAAATGAAGATTGAGTTTAAGAATGATTCGCAGTTGTTGAGAGAAGATCAGATGTCGGATAACACGTCCGTCATCGAGAGAGGGGATGCAGAGAGGGATGAGGTCTGGTTAAGCCAGTTCGGTCGCTTATACGACGAACTAAGAGCTTATAGGGGCCTGTACGGGAGAAGTGTTTATGGGGAGCGCGGGCGGGATTTGCCGCGTCTCGCCTCGCTGGAAGATAGTGTTTGTGAAGAGATAGAAAGTTCTGGCCCTAACCCGCAGACTTTACCAGAAATAGTTGATGTTAATGGGGAGAACGAGCAAGATTCGTCGTGTTTCGTCCCGCAGGAGTTGGATGTTGAAGTAGTAACGGAAAGTTCTGGCCCTAGCCGGCAGACTTTACCGAAAGTTATAGTGGTAGAAGTAGCCGACCCATCCGACGCAAACCTCCAGTTTAAACATTGCGAGAGTATTAAGGAGAAAGATTACGAAAATTTTAGTGATAGCCGGACACGATTGGTAGAAAAGCACATAGATTACAGCGTGTATGAGGTTAGAGCTGACATTGTACGAACAGATGATAGCAGTGTGGGTTGCACAGATCTAGAGGACGTAATTGCAGATACTACTGGGCACATTCCTCAAGGTAGATTGGCAGATGAGATCAATCTGGCCAAAGAGGAACCAACGAAGGTGAAAATTAGTGAAGTGATAGCAAAGCAACAGTTACTAGTTGACGAGTTACAGGAAAAGGTTTCGGTATTGGAGGCGAAGCTACAGACTAAGCCTCAGGACAAACGTGTTGAAATTAAAACTGTATGTGAAAAGAGGCTGAAAAAGCCGCCAGATAAGCCGGTTTTAGGATCAAAGCCGGATGGTTTTTCCTGGAATGACCTGGATATAGACGGGGATTTATTGTGGGAAAATAAAGAAACAGTCGAAGACAAGTGTAGGCAGATAGTAGTGTCTGTTATTATGCACGAGCTACAAATAAACGTGTTGATCGACACCGGTGCAGAATTGAGTGCTGTATATGGGAAAATATTTGAGTTACTGAAAGACAGACCTGGCATCGTAGTTATGCCAGTAACAGAAGTGAAAATTATCGGTGCTACTGGGAAGGCCAGTGAACCGGTCACAAAACAGATTTTTGTCCACTTCGAGATATGTGGGGCACGATTTGAACAGGAGTTTGTCGTCGTGCCAGACTTAACTACGGAAGCAATTATCGGGCTAGATTGGCTATTAAAGTACCGTGCAGTGATTAATTGCGAAAGCAAAACTTTGACATGTACGTCCCAAGATAAAACAATAGTAGTTACTTTTGACGAGGCAGGAGACGGTGTGCATAGGCAATACCAGCCTATACACATTGTTAACTGGCCGGATGCCATTGACGTAGGTAGGAATTTGAACTACTGTAACGTGAGGAGTCTCGGCATTGACAGTAGTGTAGAAAGTGAGTTGGGAAGTATTGTAGACGGTGTGTCAAACGTAACACAAGGACAAAGACGAGGCCTGTATGAAGTAGTAACGAGGAACAATAGTGTGTTTTCAGACAAACCGGGACTTGTGGAAGAGATAATCAAATTCCCTTCATGGATTGACATTAATATTGGTGTGAAAAAAGATCGTTTGCGAGAAATAATGAAGCTAAAAGCCGATGCTCGCATACGTCGTCATGACGCTAAAGCGCGTTTTGCTAAGTATGCAATTGGAGACTTAGTACTTGTAAAAGCTCATGAGAAATCGAGCGCGATAGACAATGAAATCTCCAAATTTAAGTTTGTTTATAATGGACCATATAAAGTCATTGGTATACCTCATACAAATGCTTATTGCTTAGAGTATCCAAGCTCTGGAAAACTATTAGGTATACGGAATATTGTAGACTTGCAACTGTACCGACCTAGGATCGATTAATACCACACAATGGGTAATTTGTACAGTGTGTAAATATAGAATGTAAGATTTAAGGTTTGCTAGATTGCCATGCTTTTGCCTGACCAAGAAGACATTAAAGAAGTTGTAATTAATAAGTAATTAATTTTGACTTAATGATTTAAGAGGAATTGATTAATAATCAATTGAAAAATCCAAGCTGCTATTTTAAGTTTTCAGCTGAGTCACAGTAGATTAAGGAATGTAAATATGATTTTGTAACTAGCTGTAAGATTTCATGAATGTGTGTTTTACTAGTCACTGCCGATGTAATTAGACGCAGTTTTAAGTTTCAGGCTAGTACATGCGTGTGATGATGGACAGTGTTGAGTTATCCACTGTGATAGTATTAATGGACTCCTTGCGATTACTCGGGAGTGAGTTTTTCCGAACGAAATCAGTGAAACGGACGTTCTGGAAATGCCGTTACACAGGAGAGTGAGATCAAGCGTGCCGCACAGGCGGGTGCAACAGTACTGGCGAGGCGGAGTCGCTATCCGCTCTTGTGCCGCTGTCGGCATTCTTTGTACTTGCGGGTACGGAAGGCGGAGTTGGTTTTCTTCCGGGACAGCTGATGTGAAAGAATTCTGCTGTCAATATTTATGTTTTTGTCGATCTACTGTTTATTATTTTCTTGTTTAGCGTCAAGTAGACTCTCATGACAAGAATATTAATTATGAAAAGGATATATAAATTGTGTATTCTATGTAATTAAATATTAATTGGCGTATTTTGATATACCTGTTTTTTTTATGACCATGTACTCTGGTTAATTTTGTAAATAGTATTCCATTTCTTGATACTGTTAGGAATTTTGATTTTTTGAATAGCTAAACCATTTTCTATGTTTTCAATGAATTTTAATATGTTGTCAAACTGTTTTCTTTTGTGTAAGATGACAGAGTGGAATAAGATTAGGAGTGTCTCCACTCAATTATTATGGTCTAAAAATTGGTTTATGGTTAATTAGCCTAATGCTAAATTTTCTTGCTGTTTTGAGCATATGCATTTCCGCTGTTTTTTTTTTTTCCTTTTTGGGACATTTTCTGAGTCTGTTTAGGTTACACGAACATCCTCAGACAATGTGGGGCACGTGTAACGCCGGAAATGCATATCCCCCATATTTCCATCTATTGCACTGCAAATTTTTTTCCTTATTTTGTTACCTGAAGATATAACATTTCTGTGTCTTTATATATTGTAATTGTTTTGCTGTTTGCATATATATATATATATATATATATATATATATATATATATATGTGTGTGTGTGTGTGTGTGTGTGTGTGTGTATATGCATCTATGTTGGTTTGTTTTGTGAATATTATTTGTATTTATACGCTGGGTCTGGCCTAGGGAAAACTATGCTATCGAACGAATACATCGATAGGTCGTGTGGAGAACCAAAGTGTTTAGGAACTTTGGTAGTGTTAACTCTGTCGCGTGGAGCGCGGGCAGAGAGAGAGTCTGGCTGGGGTGATGCAGTGGAGCAGGTGTGTTGTGCGACGCTCCCGCGAGTTGCCGCGCTTTCGGGGTTGGGCAGCATGTAATTGCGCTCGACTCCCTATGATAGTTTCTGACACGGTGTCGCGGACGGGAAGCATTAGCTGGCGTACATCAAGAGCCCGTTTCGCCTGGTGACCGTGTCGAGAAGAAGGCGCGCCAACATCCAGCTTCTGCAACAGCGACGGCCGATAATGAGTGACTGTCGCCACCTCCTCGATCGACGGCTTCAAACCTTCGATCAACCAACAAGGAAGACTGGAAGCACGTAAAGTTTTAGAACTGTATGGCAGACCTCAGCTTTTCAAACTGTTCCATTTTCATAACTAAATTACAGCAACGTAGTATAAACCTTTGTTGCTCATTGTCCCAATTGCATTACCAAGCAGGGTCCCTTCCTTTTCCGGAATGAACCCGAGTGTCGTTGAAATTCAAACGCCAGCATCGTTCGATTTCACTGCTTTACTTTCAAAGTTCAGTTAAGGTATTCATAGCTGGCTACAATACTTAGATTACACAAGCACAAATTAAGAGTGCGAGTTTTACTACCGTATTTTAGCTTACCTGTGACTGCAGCTCAGCTTGGTACGTACTAAATTTTACTATTGTTAATAGTTCAGAATCATTTAATTCAAGTTCAAAGTTAAATCTCTTATATCTAAATTGCGTACATTCAAGTAGCTTTTGAAATGATTGTTGAGGTAGCCCAAGACTAACCGTATTTTACTGAATTTCGATGTGCATCAGAAAGAAAGCTCACTATTAACTTCAGTCACTAAATTAACTTTCGATTTTCCGGTTTTATTAATTCTTTTGCTAAATTAAGTCAGAGTGTAGCGAAATTTATTACTTCTGATAAACTTTCAGTTTTCACACTACACGTGTCAACCTTCAGCTGCCACGCTTCTAGTGCTAATTATATGTGTAATAACCTTTCCTTTTCAGTTACTATAGTAATTGCCCGTAGGACAGGCGACCGTAATTTCCCCCAAATCTCAAATATCTAATTACCGCTAGTTAATTGTTAACGTAACGGCCGCACATTTGCTTTCTTTATTAACTTTACCCCTTTTCAAAATTAATTTCCACCAGTTTCATTTGCATTTTTCCTTTCATTTAGATGTAACCCTGTCCTCCCTCTTTACCGACAGATTAACTTCGGTGACGATTGCTTTTCCCAAGTTTCCGTTAGGTACACGCGGTTTAATTTTTCACTGTCATGAAGGTCGATAAGTGAGGGGGAGGTTACACGTGGCAATATTTCAATAAGAAATTTCATACTGTTTTTTGATAGCACTGTTATAACGCTGCCGGTGGAGATTTTGTTTTTTATGATCACTCAAGGCATTTGGATGGTATTACTTTTCAATTGTCTCTATTTAATGTAGTATTCCACATACGGAGTGTGTCTGTAAAAGTGTTTCCTTGCCTTTTTCTTTCATGCAGTATTAGTGCCTATTAGATAATATTATTTGTACTGCAGAGGACGTGATATAGTTCGCGCTCCTTTCCATTTGCGCCGTGTCGGCCTTCCACGCCATATACTACCCTGAAACAACCGGAGAATTCCCCACTCAGTAACCTTTCAGATTTCCATTGTCCTCATGAGAGCCGTGACTTATTTTGTTTTTGGTATATCCCACCAATAGCCCAGAATCAGGTGTCGTGTACACTACATCTGACATGTGCATAACGTGATATCCTCCAGAACTACACTCGCCTCTCTCTGCACCCTCACTGCTACGCACCACGCCGTCTGACAAACCTGCCCACTTCACCGTAGCCACACCGCTCATATTATAACTATGTGCTTCCGTGCTCTCCCCTCACTTGTCAAATAATCAACATGTACATCTATGTCCACATACATATTTTGCAAGCTACCGTGCGGTGCATTACAAAGGGCACCATGTAACCCTACTAGGCATTTGCTTTCCTGTTCCACTCGCAAATGGAGAAAGAGAAAAACGAGTATCTGTATCTCTAGTTCCTCTTATCTTGTTTTCGCTGTCCTTAAACGACTTTTATGTTGGCGGCAGTAGAGTAGTTTCGGAATTAACCGCAAATGCCTGTCCTCTTAACTTGTTCCATATTATTTCGCGAGAAAACCCCCATCTTTCTTTCCCGGGTTTCCATTCGAGTTCACGGAACTATTCCGTGATACTCGTGTGTTGTATGAACCTACTGGTAAGAAATCTAGCATCACTTTCCGTGGATATGATAAGCGAGTTGGTATGACAATAATTCAAAGACGTTTTTCGTTACAGTGAGATCGTTTCACGTAATTTCGGTCACCAATTTTCGCCTCGGAATGTGAAAATATTTTACTACCGTCAATCTGCATATGGAGAAATGATCACAGTAATGAAATTAGAAAAATCAGAACTTGCACAAAAAGATTTAAATGTTCCATTTTCCTGCACGCTGCAGATAGTGGAAGGGTAGAGAAATAGCCACAAAGTGGTTCGAGGAACCCCAGGCACTAAAGTGTAAATCGCAGAGTAGCGATGTAGGTGTAGATGTAGCATGCATCTGAATTACTTCTATATTTTCCTTTAATGCGACCTCGTGGAGTCCCGATCACTCGAGTAGTACTCAACAATGGGCCACACTGGTTTATTGCATGCGGTCTCCTCTGTAGATGAGCTACACTTCCGTTGAATTCACCCAATAAACTGAAGAAGACCACACTCCTTCCGCACTACATGTAACATTTCATATCGCTTTGCAACGTTACGAGTGACTACATATATAAACGACGTGACTGGAACAAGCAACAAATCACAAAATTCTGTATTCGAACGTTACAGGATTGTTTTTCTTCTCATCTGTACTGTCTTACAGTTTTCTACATTCAGAGCAAGTTGCCACAATTCACACACAACAGAAACCATTAAATTGTCCGAAAACCTCATGAAATCTGTATCAAAAATGGTTCAAATGGCTCTGAGCACTATGCGACTTAACTTCTGAGGTCATCAGTCGCCTAGAACTTAGAACTAATTAAACCTAACTAACCTAAGGACATCACACACATCCATGCCCGAGGCAGGATTCGAACCTGCGACCGTAGCAGTCACGCGGTTCCAGACTGAAGCGCCATTAACCGCACGGCCACACCGGCCGGCAAATCTGTATCAGTCACGTTGTCACCAAATTGCCGAACTTCAGTGTCTGCTGTACGATTTTGCAATTTCATTAGCCGATCTACTAAAGCAGTTACCCCAATTTTTTGTGTCACCTCTGCTGGAATCCGAAGTCTCGGAGGCACTCGTCGGAGTAGGCGAAATTACACAATGGTAGTTAGATATACAGATGTATATCACGGGTAATCCATCCATTTGGTTTAATTTACCGAAGTCAAAAGTAGCAGTGCAGTGCAATTAATGATTTCTACTTCTACGGGGTAGTTGATCCGAAATACGTTTCCCAGATACTGGAAAAATACACTCCTGGAAATGGAAAAAAGAACACATTGACACCGGTGTGTCAGACCCACCATACTTGCTCAGGACACTGCGAGAGGGCTGTACAAGCAATGATCACACGCACGGCACAGCGGACACACCAGGAACCGCGGTGTTGGCCGTCGAATGGCGCTAGCTGCGCAGCATTTGTGCATCGCCGCCGTCAGTGTCAGCCAGTTTGCCGTGGCATACGGAGCTCCATCGCAGTCTTTAACACTGGTAGCATGCCACGACAGCGTGGACGTGAACCGTATGTGCAGTTGACGGACTTTGAGCGACGGCGCTTAGTGGGCATGCGGGAGGCCGGGTGGACGTACCGCCGAATTGCTCAACACGTGGGGCGTGAGGTCTCCACAGTACATCGATGTTGTCGCCAGTGGTCGGCGGAAGGTGCACGTGCCCGTCGACCTGGGACCGGACCGCAGCGACGCACAGATGCACGCCAAGACCGTAGGATCCAACGCAGTGCCGTAGGGGACCGCACCGCCACTTCCCAGCAAATTAGGGACACTGTTGCTCCTGGGGTATCGTCGAGGACCATTCGCAACCGTCTCCATGAAGCTGGGCTACGGTCCCGCACACCGTTAGGCCGTCTTCCGCTCACGCCCCAACATCGTGCAGCCCGCCTCCTGTGGTGTCGCGACAAGCGTGAATGGAGGGACGAATGGAGACGTGTCGTCTTCAGCGATGAGAGTCGCTTCTGCCTTGGTGCCAATGATGGTCGTATGTGTGTTTGGCCCCGTGCAGGTGAGGGCCACAATCAGGACTGCATACGACCGAGGCACACAGGGCCAACACCCGGCATCATGGTGTGGGGAGCGATCTCCTACACTGGCCGTACACCACTGGTGATCGTCGAGGGGACACTGAATAGTGCACGGTACATCCAAACCGTCATCGAACCCATCGTTCTACCATTGCTAGACCGGCAAGGGAACTTGCTGTTCCAACAGGACAATGCGCGTCCGCATGTATCCCGTGCCACCCAACGTGCTCTAGAAGGTGTAAGTCAACTACCCTGGCCAGCAAGATCTCCGGATCTGTCCCCCACTGAGCATGTTTGGGACTGGATGAAGCGTCGTCTCACGCGGTCTGCACGCCCAGCACGAACGCTGGTCCAACTGAGGTGCCAGGTGGAAATGGCATGGCAAGTCGTTCCACAGGACTGCATCCAGCATCTCTACGATCGTCTCCATGGGAGAATAGCAGCCTGCATTGCTGCGAAAGGTGGATATACACTGTACTAGTGCCGACATTGTGCATGCTCTGTTGCCTGTGTCTATGTGCCTGTGGTTCTGTCAGTGTGATCATGTGATGTATCTGACCCCAGGAATGTGTCAATAAAGTTTCCCCTTCCTGGGACAATGAATTCACGGTGTTCTTATTTCAATTTCCAGGAGTGTATTTCATTCGCTGATTTTAAATGAGTGTCGATCACATCTTCTCTGTCAAGTTGTCTGAGTATCATAGTTTTCGACAACCCTTATCACAAGGTTCTATTTCTGAAACAAGATACGTAGTTGGTGGTCAGATTGCTGAAGACTTAACGATTTGTCGGATATCAGGAAGACATCAGGAGAGAGGATCTAGAGAAACATTAGTTAGTGAATTTGGCGATTTGATCTAAAATGTGGGACCTCAAAGAAGCCTACGGCAATTCCAGTGTTCAACATAATATTGTTATTGCAATTCCTGAGCCCTTCGCTCATCACAGCTGCGAGGTACATTACGAAATGTGTAGGAACAATAACACATCTCTCCATGACGCCACTTGTAATGGAAAACTGCTCTCTGAGGCCGTTGTCATGCTGTTTGCGGGCAAACTTGATATCATGATACTGACGCACTTGATTAACGAGCTTCTCGGGCCTTCCGGACTTCGGAAAATTCCATAGCGCAACCCTCGACACCAGTTGGAGTGCTTTCTGTAAGTGGGCGATGCACACAGTGTTATTCAAAAGTCTTTTCTTGCAGTTGGTAACTAAAAAACTAGAGTCGCAAATTTTAGTACACTTCCGTTTTCCGGGTTATGTTAAGGTTAGATATCACTTCTAGCCTCGGTGTGGTATATGAACGACAATGAGAGAACATACTGTACTGGGCAAGACCGTTGCGTTGTACTTAATACAAGTAGCAGTTTCTTAAACCCACCATACAGTAACAGGAAAGTGGTACTCCCCGTGTGTCATCCGTGCGAAAAGGCTACAAAATCTGGAGAAAAGTTCACTGGTTCTTGTGGGACTTGATCGCATAATGTCAGAGTACATAATACCACCATACGCAGATCGAATATACTTGCTATCACTGAAATTTGCACTAACTCAAATTTCAGCTGGTGTATGGACTTTCTGGCACTTCGTCCATGATAATGAAAACCGTAATTATTCAAACAAGATATCAAAAATCCGAAGCATATATGTGAAAGATATGTTGGCTCAAATGGTTCAAATGGTTCTGAGCACTATGGGACTTAACAGCTGAGGTCATCAGTCCCCTAGAACTTAGAACTACTTAAACCTAACTAACCTAAGGACATCACACACATCCATGCCCGAGGCAGGATTCGAACCTGTGACCGTAGCGGTCGCGCGGTACCAGACTGAAACGCCTAGAACCGCTCGGCCACACTGGACTCGCATTCGGGAGGACGACGGTTCAATCCCGCGTCCGGCCATCCTTATATATGTTTTCCGTGATTTCCCTAAATCGCTCCAGGCAAATGCCGGGATGGTTCCCTTGAAAGGGCACGGCCGACATCCTTCCCCGTCCTTCCCTAATCCGATGAGACCGATAACCTCGCTGTTTGGTCTCTTCCCCCAAAAAACAACAACAACCGCTCGGCCACTATGGCCGGCTATATTGGCACAGGCACGTACTTCAGCTACTTCAGTATATGCGTGTGGGGATCTGGGATCAAAATGAGTGTTGTATCTTCTTTATTGGTGCAACAATATATAAGAGTTTCCGTAAGTACATGTACAACTACAACTACACGAACCGCAGTTGGTTCCATTTACGGTGATAACGTTTGGTAGGAAGCTTCCTTAGCACTGTAATTTGGATTACAGTTCCGTAATAATCCGCAATAAGAGTATTTCAGAACTATTGATTATAGAAAAAATAAGTCCGAAGGAAAGTCTTTCAGTATTTGAACGACATGATTTAGAAATTTATGACAAATCTTAAAAAAGCGATAAATTACATAATTTTAAAAACGGGAAGTTAGTGTACTTCCTGTTTTTTGAATTATGTAAACGTCGTACTGACACCATGGCCTTGGGAGACTAATGGCTGCCAGAATTGTTGAGAATTTTAATCCCGCTTCTACGGAGTACCAGGCATTGGAACTAGCTACTCTTGATTAGGACCTTCGTGTCTTAAACACTACATTCTCATTCAGGATGTATATAGACATGGTCCGCAGCTCGTGGTCGTGCGGTAGCGTTCTCGCTTCCCACGCCCGGGTTCCCGGGTCCGATTCCCGGCGGGGTCAGGGATTTTCTCTGCCTCGTGATGACTGGGTGTTGTGTGATGTCCTTAGGTTAGTTAGGTTTAAGTAGTTCTAAGTTCTAGGGGACTGATGACCATAGATGTTCAGTCCCATAGTGCTCAGAGCCATTTGAACCATTTTTTATATAGACATGTTATTTAATGCGTTTCTAAGAGCCAACTCTGGTAATATTATCACTGCCGTATTACCAGTTAGGCATATTAGGCATCGGCACGTGACCTCCTTCGTCATTAAGACCACTTCACACAGACAAATGTGTGTTGACAAATTCTTACAAAAGAAAATGTTGAGCTTCAGACTGTTTTAGAACTTTTTAATCGCCGCTCGATTATTATGAAACATAAAATAGATGCCTATGACGTGAAGGAAAAAGAAAGATTCGATACACAGAGTGCCGATGAATCCTGGTATGTCGACACGAGGTGAAAATATCTCGACGGCAGCAACAGAGAAGAAACAGTACTTTGTGGAAGATAAAATTTGAAAACCACAGCTCGCCTATTGTTTCTTTGTTATCAGCTTCACTCTACAAACGACAACGTTTTTAGATGCTTATTTACACAATGTAAAAATTTAAACGTTCAAAGTTCCACTGAGCATTGCGTGTGTGTGAGTGTGTTAAATGTGTGCGTGTATGTAGAGACGTGGGTGTAGAGACGTTGTTGTGCTAAGCTTTGAACCTTTAACGTGTTTACACAACGGCGGTCAATATCAAATGGTTCAAATGGCTCTAAGCACTATGGGACTTAACATCTGAGGTCATCAGCCCCCTAGAACTTAAAATAATTAAACATAACTAACCTAAGGACATCACACACACCCATCCCCGAGGCAGGATTCGAACCTGCGACCGTATCAGCAGCGCGGTTCCGTTCTGAAGCGCCTAGAACCGCTCGGCCACAGCGGCCCGCTGGCAGTCAATACGCCTATGTGAAGATGCTTTAATCTGCAGAGGGAAACTGGCAATAAAGCAAACGATACTCTTCATATGGTGGATAGCTGTACGATAATTTCTCAAGTGCGCTGTGCCTGTGCTGTAGGTGATGCCTACGTTTTCTGTCAAAGATCTAAGGTTAATCGTAACGAATCAGTGTTGAACAGATATTATAGGACATTTTCGACGCATAAGGTCCACTAATGATAAAGGCAGGCATATTAAAACTGTGAGACGGACCGGGCATCGAATCAGGGACCTTGGCCAGGTCACTGATTTGAGTCCCTATCCGGCTCACAGTTTAAATCTAGCAGGAAGTGTCAATTCAGCTCACACTCCGCTGCAGAGTGAAAATTCCTTCTGTAAAGTCCGCTAATTACTGCAAAAGTAATTGAGTAAGTTTGTCGCTTAAATCGGAGGATATACCCAAAGATTTACACAGACTTATTCTGAGAGCACTGAAGTGTGTTTTGTGATGAAAGTGACTCAGTTTAAATACTGCATTTTGCTGCTAGTCACAAAGTCTCGAAACTTCTTCAGCATCGCGATCTTATAAACGTATTTCTGAATATATGGTGAGACCAACGTCCCAAATACCGTAACAGAGCCCAGTATTAATTTCTCACTGTTATCAATAGAATTTTGAAATTAAAACTTCTGGAAAACCATCAATGCTCATTTGATGTAATCGTTGCTGAAAACGATGTCTTACAGGGAACAGACTCTACTGATGATTCTGGGTTACTCAATATACGTTTTTGCTTTTTCTTTTAAAGTGCCATGCAGTACACTCTGAATATTTGAGTGATTCAATAACAGTTTTTAGTTTTAATGTAAAATATCATGTAATACGGTTTGTATGAGCAGCAATAATGATTGGTGTTTTTGTACCATAAAATTTGTTTATTTATTTCATTTGTTAGAAAAATTAATATCTCATTGGGAAATAATTTTAGAAAGGAGCTCACAATAGCTATCGCCCAGGAGCATCCACAGCGTTTAATCCGGATGTGCTATGGTTTCTTTTTCGGATGGAAGAAAGAAAGCTGACAATAATGTTACGCTCGGACGATTTGATCAATTCAAGATGCGGAAGAACACTTCACGAACGTGTACGCCGCAGAACAAAATATTCGCACCTACGAGATCAACAGCTACAAGGGTATACGTGGGACTAGAAGGAAATGTTTTCCCGCGCACAAAAAAAGAGAGAAAGCGCACACGCACGCATACGCAATTTTGTTGAGGGGAAAGGTAAACAACACGAGGAATTGCCTCGGCCGCGTCCAGTCTGCGGGATTTGGGCGGTCAATATTGCCCGGCTTGGGAGACTACAGAACGCAAGGGGAATCTCAGGTTCCAGCAGGGTGGAATTCCGAACGGTTTCCAATGCGGCACAGGTCTTGCGCAGCTTATCGACTGCGGTCCCTTTCGGTGTGTGGGGAACCGCAGGGACGCTTCGTTTCCGCTGGCCGCGCCGGCCTCCGTATGAAAACTGGAGGTGTCCCTTTGTGACTTACGGGCAATGAGGCGACAGCGAGGCCCGTCTGGGCTAATGGGAGCCTGCAGGCGTGCCGCAACGCCACTGACTAATGGGCCACATTATCCACAAGCTCCCAGTGTCTCATCTACAGCGCACCTCGCCCAGAGCCAAGCAACTTGGGACGGCAAAGCATTCTTTGTCACTGTGCAACTTCACTTAACTGGCTCATGACCCGAATAAAATGCACGACGACGTGAATATTTTTTCTCGTTCCTACGAGCAGAATGCCTCACACATCACTATATCGAAAATATACATAACAGAGAACAGGTATCGAAGGTCTGTTAAGATTAACCGGGAATGTATCTACAAATAAATGATAAATACAGAACATATCCCGCCGATCATCTGAAGCAATAAGTAATGACCAATAATCTGAAATATTACTGTTAATAAATACGTAAGTGCTTCCTGAAACTTGAGTCACATTTTTCATATGGTGTGATACACAAAAGCGTCAAATCGGTCTTCTGGTCAAGTAAAATATAGGACGATCAAACACTAAGTTAGTCAATAAGTTTCTTTATTTTCTGACGGTGTTTCGTTTTTTCTGGGTCCATATCTTTCTTTTAATGTAATGGACGGTGGACAAATAATAACTATTTTCTGTGGCTGGATGTCACTCCTGCCACCATATCGTCAATGGCCCCACGATGGGAGGGAATGTCGTAAAAATCAGTTAGACACATGGTCTCGCAATTCAAATTATTTTGTGTTAGCGTTCCAAGTGAGAAATGGGAATTATTTCGGCATTTGTCAAGAATACAACAGGAAGCCACCTCAAGGCAAGCAAGGCTGGTGGATCACAGGGTAAAGGATCAACCATATGCGCACGTGTAAAGTCCGGGTCCGAGCACCAGTTTTTCTTCCAAGCTGGGACGCTACGCGATATCTAGACGAGTAGGTGCTAGTCAGTAAACCCACTGATTGATGCGTATACCCATGTAGATACTCCTGGTTGAGGACGAATGACAGGAGCTAGAAGTTTAGGATTCTTTACATTTTATTAGGCCAAATAACAATGATACACGTTATTTCTCGTGTGATAATAGTTGATGTACTTCACAGTTTCTTCTGAACGAGAATTTTCAGCAATGAACTTAATTTCGTTTAAACCACCAAATGATTCGTAGTAATGTTTATTGGAATTAACAAGGGACACCTTTGAACTCGAACGCTCGGGACCACACCAAACCATTCTTAGACTAACACTCCATCATACAACAGTGTCATTTCCATGCAAAATTCCGCAAATATCTGCTAGTACCATAAGACGGTAGCATATTGTAGCTCCAATAGCGAGTGATCGAGATGCGTGAAAGGTTTAGGTGCGGTACGAGTGTGTATCTTGGAGTGTTCGCATGTGGGTTATTACTTAAATTGTGTAGAGTGACATTATGAAGAGAATTAAGGCTGCGAATGTGGTCCAGATATTAGGGACAAAGTGGCGACGTGATGAATATGGACATAAATCGTGATCACGGACGCAGAACTCGGGGGAGAATATGGGAGAATCGTGTTTCAAATCTATGCTAACATTTCCCTTCGTTTACCTAAGTAATTTAGTGTCAATACTATATAATTTCATATTTTAAGGTCATCCGATACCAGTTGGACCTCGACTTCCGTTATTTGGTCGTCGATGCGACGTGAAGTCCTGCTCTTCTTTACCACCTTAATAAATCCAAATCAGTCGCACAATGAAGTCAAGAACTTCCCTGCTTTTGTTTTATGCGAGTTAAGGAAACCATAAGGAGCCTAAATCTAGATTGCGGGACGAGGAATTGAACTGCAGTCGTCTCGAATGTGAATGCAGTTTTTATGACTACGTTATCTAGCTCTGATGCGATGAGATGAAAAGTCATCGATAAGCGACTAGTCAATTTAATGAGCATCTCTTTCTAACGAGAAATATCAGCACTCTAATCCTACGCTTCACTTTGTCAATCTCTTCACGTAATAGACAACATGGGTCCTGTTCACGTCGTCTGCGGACAGCATGATTTGAGATAATTCTGTCCATCGTTTAAAAATGGAGTTCTCAGTTTATCACGGACTACATGTTGTTGATCACTGACTTGAATGTGCGCCACGGGGAGACTGCGAAACTGAGGGTCTAATGTCCCATACACGAGATTATTTAGAGACTGAGCAATAGCCCGCTTTATCGAAGGCTTTAAGCCCGTCCCCGTTTCAAAGGAAACTTCTCAGGTGTTGCCTTGTGGCATGTGTAAAAGAATTTATTCCTTAAAGCAAAGTGATACACTGCGTGTTAACTAATCGTCTTCAAAAGTAGTCAGTGGAAACATAATTCTACCACAGATGGTTATTTAGTAACGAATCTTGAAATTGCATGTATGCTGAGGCATATGTTGTTGACATAAGTTACCTATTCGTTTGGTGAGTATTACTGAAGTACAACCTACATATCTGTGTCATTCAGATGTTTCTGACAACAGGACCACTTGAATCTGTGTGTAATTGATGCTCTGGTTTCTTCAGTTAAATGATACAAATTCTGCCGTGAATAAACATATGTTGTACACATATGAGACGTAACTTACATTTTCTGGTTTCTTAATGGTCAGAATAGTCACACCAGAGTCTATGATAACATACTTGCTTGCTGTTATATCTCATTATTAAAGGCGTTCTATGTCAATTTTTGCAGGATTTTTTGGCAATCACCTTCTTCGGCTTACACTTGCGCCAGGAGTCTAACTGAAGCAGATTAATATATGTACTTAATAGCACACTTAAAGTATCGTTCGACAAAGTACCACTTTTTGTACACAACAGGCTCTGTTTGCAACATGACGCAGATCCAGCATATTTCAGCGTTCATACGCGAAAATAGCCAAGTTGCGAATGCGGGTAACATTAGAGAGGTCAATCAGGACCTGTTGCGTGTGCTAGCGTGCTCGCTTGATTTAACGGCCTTTGATTCCCCTCTCTGCCAACATGTCTAGAGTGTGGTGGACATTACTGTTACTGACACCAGGGATGAGCTGATTTCCCGAATCCGTGATGCATTTGATGACTTGAAGGACAATTCTATTATGTTTGACAGAATGGAACAGTCATAGATGTGAAGGTAAATAGCTTGTAATAGTGGTTTGTGGCACAGCTTCTAAACACCTGCTATAAACGTTTTCATATATGCCTTTACTAAAACGTACTTTCTAACAGTTAATGTTATTTACTCTCACAATCTTAAATACGCTCATAAATACTAGCTTTAAAAAGAGTTTGTTACTTTACGAAAAGTAATACATTTGACTTTTTCCATACACTTGAATACTCTTTTCCTGCGAGCTATAAATAACTAACACGCAATGTTGGAGAGTACAACAACTATTGCGGTGAATACATCAATCGTGTATAAAATGTTGCAATTAAGTGTTGGTTTCAGTGTAAATCGAAACCTAGGTCCCCAAAACCATATTAATTGTGACATATGGTCTCTGTGGATCTTGCTCCACTGTCATTCAATTCTCCATCTCACTACTAACGAAAAGCACATCCATACTTGACTCTTGACCGTTAGACGCTTACTGAAACCGACCAATGAGCGCGCTAGCGTTACCTTCATTCACGGCTGTAGTGTACGTGGATTCTTAGGAACCAGGAAAAGTGTTATTGCTGTCATTCTTTTTCGAATTTCATTCTTTATTTATTCCTGTCGGAGTTTTCGTTTCCTTGCTGCATGTTGCCCTTATTTATCACCTAATTTTCAGCCTCGCATCTTAATTGCGGATTCGAGATACACTCCCGGAACCAAGTATAAGTTGCAACATATATACCCGTTTACTAGTTGTATTTATTTTACTTAAGTCGGATAATTAGTCTCCCAGATATGATTCAAGATTGCGGCGTCCGGTCTCCACGGAAGTTGGAGCAGTACTGGCACGAACTTCCACCCTTCCAGTTTATCACGAAATCGTTATGTCGACGCTTTCTTCCTGGTGTGTTTTGGTTTCTAGAAGATGGTTAGTTGAACTTTACGATACAGATGAAACCACAGTTAACTTCACTAAGGGATTACGACAGTTTGAAAGTAACAATTATACACACAACAAAAAATGTTTTGCATCACCTCGGTTTCAAGAATTCCGGAACCTGTACAGAAAATTGGAATAGAGATCAACATAAACATCGTTTCTGCCTTTTTTGTTCCTCATAAAAACCACACATTGCTTGTTGTACCACCATACAGCGAGACCTTCAGAGGTGATGGTCCAGATTGCTATACACACCGGTACCTCTAAAACCCAGTAGCACGTCCTCTTGCATTGATGCATGCCAGCATTAGTTGTGGAATACTATCCACAAGTTCATCAAGGCACTGTTGCTCCAGATTTTCCCAGTCCTCATCGGCGATTCGGTGTAGATCACTCAGAGTGGTTGGTGGGTCACGTAGTCCATAGCCCTTTTCAATCTATACCAGGCATGTTCGATAGGATTCATGTTTGGAGAACATGCTGGCCACTCTGGTCGAGCGATGCCGTTATCCTGAAGGAAGTCATTCACAAGATGTGTATGATGGGGGCGCGAATTGTCGTCCATGAAGACGAATGCCTCGCCAATATGCTGCCGATATGGTTGCACGATCGGTCGGAGGATGGCATTCACGTATCGTACAGCCATTACGATGCCTTCCATGACCACCAGCGGCGTACGTCTGCCCCACATAATACCACCCAAAAATATTAGGGAATCTCCATTTTGGTGCACTTGCTGGACAGTGTGTCTAAGGTGTTCAGTCTGACCAGGTTGCCTCCAAACACTTCTCCGACGATTGTCTGGTTGGAGGCATATGCGACACTCATCGGTGAAGAGAACGTGATGCCAATCCTGAGAGGTCCATTCGGCGTGTTGTTGGGCCCATCTGTGCCGCGCTGCATAGTGTTCCGGTTGCAAAGATGGACTTCGCCTTGGGCGTGGAGAGTGAAGTTGCGCATCATGCAGCCTATTGCGCACAATTTGTGTCGTAGTGCGATGTCCTGTGGTAGCAAGAAAAGCATTATTCAGCAATGTGACGTGTCTGTCAGGGTTCCTCTGAGCCGTAATTCGTAGGTAGCGGTCATCCACTGCAGTAGTAGCCCCTGGCCGACCTGAGGGAGGCATGTCATCGATAGTTCCTGTCTCTGTGTATCTCCACCATGTCCGAACAACATCCCTTTGGTTCTCTCCGAGACGCCTGGACACTTCCCTTGTTGAGAGCTCTTCATGGCAGAATCTAACATTGCGGACGCGACCGAACCGCGGTGTTTACCGTCTAGGTATGGTTGTGTACCACCTTCCTGGTGCAATGACGGCAACTGATGGGATGTCGGACCCCCTCCGCCTAATAGGCGCTGCTCATGCATGGTTGTTTACATCTTTGGGCGGGTTTAGTGACATCTCTGAATAGTCAAAGGGACTATATCCGCAGTCAACGTCTATCTTCATGAGTTCTTGGAATCAGGGTGATGCAAAACTTTTTTTGATTTTTGTATTTACACACAGCCACTGCAGATCGGCGAAGAGCAATCGTGATTTCAGTAATTCATGAAGAATACTTTATTATTCCAAAACAACGCCTTACACTAGCACCAGAGCAACAGCTGTAGAGCTCTGTGCCGTTACAAATGTAGCTAATGAATGCGGCTCACATACTTGACATTTGCCAAAGATGCACGTCTTGAAACTGTAAGTTTATTCAAGGCAAAAGCTCTTTTGCACCTAAGTGTTACGGCAGCAGCAGTATGTCAACAAAGTGAACTACCCTACTTGACTGTCTTTATAGATGAAGCTAGTTCCGCTGGAAATGGTGTATTTAACATCCAGAACTTTCACCAGTGGCCTTAAGAATATCCCGGTTATGTTCTAGGTCACCATTCAGGTTATCTGGTACGTGGTAAAAGTATGGGCAGGATACACTGGCGACGACGTTATGCACTTTCTTTCTAACTCCCTAAATTTTTAAGAAGAATCGTAACTACATGTTACCCGGTCCTGTCTCTGTCCAAATATGCCTTCTTCGGATAGTGTTGTTCACGGCCCACCGTAGCAGAGCTGATTTTACCCTATATTTGATGGCGCCTCTGTTTTGTGTTTTCTATACAGGGTGTTACAAGAAGGTACGGCCAAACTTTCAGGAAACATTCCTCACACACAAAGAAAGAAGATATGTTATGCTTACTTTCCATGTTAGAGCTCATTTCATTACTTCTCTTCAAATCACATTAATCATGGAATGGAAACACACAGCTACAGAACGCACCAGCGTGACTGCAAACACTTTGTTACAGGAAATGTTCAAAATGTCCTCCGTTAGCGAGGATACATGCACCCACCCTCCGTCGCATGGAATCCCTGATCCGCTGATGGAGCCCTGGAAAATGGCGTACTGTATCACAGCCGTCCACAATACGAGCACGAAGAGTCTCTACATTTGGTACCGGGGTTGCGTAGACAAGAGCTTTCAAATGCCCCCATAAATGAAAATCAAGAGGGTTGAGGTCAGGAGAGCGTGGAGGCCATGGAATTGGTCCGCCTCTACCAATCCATCGGTCACCGAATCTATTGTTGAGAAGCGTACGAACACTTCGACTGAAATGTGCAGGAGCTCCATCGTGCATGAACCACACGTTGTGTCGTGCTTGTAAAGGCACATGTTCTAGCAGCACAGGTAGAGTATCCCGTATGAAATCATGATAACGTGCTCCATTGAGCGTAGGTGGAAGAACGTGGGGCCCAATCAAGACTTCACCAACAATGCCTGCCCAAACGTTCACAGAAAATCTGTGTTGAGGACGTGATTGCAAAATTGCGTGCGGATTCTCGTCAACCCACACATGTTGATTGTGAAAATTTAC
Source organism: Schistocerca americana (assembly GCF_021461395.2). NCBI lineage: Eukaryota > Metazoa > Arthropoda > Insecta > Orthoptera > Acrididae > Schistocerca > Schistocerca americana. The sequence continues at coordinate 859,371,455 of NC_060130.1, read as the reverse complement.
AATTTGATCGCGTTGGAATGAAGCCTCATCCGTAAAGAGAACATTTGCACTGAAACGAGGATTGACACATTGTTGGATGAACCATTCGCAGAAGTGTACCCGTGGAGGCCAATCAGCTTCTGATAGTGCTTGCACACGCTGTACATGGTACGGAAACAACTGGTTCTCCCGTAGCACTCTCCATACAGTGACGTGGTCAACGCTACCTTGTACAGCAGCAACTTCTCTGACGCTGACATTAGGGTTATCGTCAACTGCACGAACAATTGCCTCGTCCATTGCAGGTGTCGTCGTCGTTCTAGGTCTTCCCCAGTCGCGAGTCATAGGCTAGAATGTTCCGTGCTCCGTAAGACGCCGATCAATTGCTTCAAAGGTCTTCCTGTCGGGACACCTTCTTTCTGGAAATCTGTCTCGATACAAACGTACCGCGCCACGGCTATTGCCCCGTGCTAATCCATACATCAAATGGGCATCTGCCAACTCCGCATTTGTGAACATTGCACTGACTGCAAAACCACGTTCGTGTTGAACACTAACCTGTTGATGCTACGTACTGATGCGCTTGATGCTAGTACTGTAGAGTAATAAGTCGCATGTCAACACAAGCACCGAAGTCAACATTACCTTCCTTGAATTTGGCGAACTGGCGGTGAATCGAGGAAGTACGGTACATACTGACGAAACTAAAATGAGCTCTGACATGGAAATTAATTTGTGTGTGAGGAATGTTTCCTGAAAGTTTGTCCGTACCTTTTTGTAACACCCTGTATATGCCGGAACTACATATTTGTGTTTGAGTGACGTGAAGACCTCAAGTTTAGAATGGAGGTGTTGCACAAGTGGGTTATTTGGCTAACGCATGTAACGTCACCGATAGCAGGCGTCATTGTCTCAGACCTGGATGGAAAGTTGTGTAACATATGTGCAACTGACTGAGGTCAGCAGCTCGTGGTCGTGCGGTAGCGTTCTCGCTTCTCGCGCCCGGGTTCCCGGTTCGATTCCCGGCGGGATCAGGGATTTTCTCTGCCTCGTGATGACTGGGTGTTGTGTGCTGTCTTTAGGTTTAAGTAGTTCTAAGTTCTAGGGGATTGATGACCATAGATGTTAAGTCTCATAGTGCTCAGAGCGATTTGAACCATTTTTTGCAACTGACTGACTTTAATTCTGGTTGTGAACCTCAAGACGCATCCGATTGTAATCTGAACAACGTTGAGCTCTAAGCCGCAAATCAGCAGGCAATGTCTTAGGAATACTCAATGCGATCTAGGCATTTTTAGAGTGCAAAACTACGAAGAGGAAGGTAGCGTTCGCATAGCATGTCATTGGGACGATGTCTCTGTCGTGCAAGAACCTCTCCCGTCGATTGACCCAGTACCGCACTAACGCTTTTCCTTTATTTGGGGTGCGACTATCCGTATTTCCGGATACTGTATTTGTGATGTGGCTATCCGCATTTGTGCATTAAGTACCCGCGCATATACCTATTAGCGTTATGGCACTTGGTAGGTCCGCAATGCTGTGGCATTGTAGGTTTCGCTTGGCTATAAGGACGGTGATCTCTCCAGTAAAAGCCTCTGGTAATGGTTTACCATTAAAAACTTTATTAAATATCTACGAGAGGTGTGGTCCCAGTAAGAGCCAAATCCTTTTGTAAAAGCTCGTAGAGACATCGTCTGCCGTAGGCGCCTCATTAACCACAGCCTGGTGTAAGATTCGCGCTAGTTCCTCGAGGTCACAGGGATGAGAAAGTACGGTGTTAACGTCCTCCATCTTCTGCACATGGTCAGGGGCTCGGTAGTAATGGGACAATCGACTGTTTTTAACAATCGATTGTTCAGTAGGTTGTTTTTTCGTCCAGTCGGACTTTTCTGTCGAATGAAACAGCCAAATGGAACTAGTCTCTGCCGTCATGTCAACTATATGAACGTTTTCACTCGCTCACCGCGTTTGAGTGGGTTTACTCTGTGTTAAGACAACCAACTGAAACTAGTGTCCGTCGGTTGCAGCTGTTGATTGAATGTTTTCAATCGCTCACCGTGTTTGAATGAGATTACTTACAAATTTTCCAGTTTTTGCGCTTGTACGTGGACTAGGGACCAGGACTAGGGTTCACAACACTTTTAAAGACAAATAAAGTATGTCACTTCAAACAGATGTGAATTAAAAACATCAAAAATATAAAGTATATTCAAAATGAATGTACTTACTTAGTGAAACACAAATTTTCATACTTGTGGCATTTAATATAAATTTCTGGTTGGTTTTAAAAGTTTAATATCTGGTGCTACAATGTAGATTTGTATATATACAGGGCGAGTCACCAACTATTGCCACCAAGAGTAACTCTGAAAGTAGGATAGGAACTGAAAAGCTTGTGGGACAAAATTTGCATGGGACAACAGGAGTCATAATATGATGTTGGGTTTTTGTTGCTAGGTGGCGTCGCTTCAGGGATATGAAGGTCAACATTATTTTTTTAAATGGGATGCTATAGTTTGGTACTTACTTTCTGATTCCGGCTATCGAGACGAATCCAAAGACGTGCAACAGTAAGGTTTTTGAAGGTCAACGAAGGTAAAAAATGTGGCATGAATGTCCATTTACAGAAGGTGTTAGTAATGACGATTGGTATCACTGCAGTGCTACAATCTTCTTATCAGGGACTGAGTGGTATTCCTTATCACTTCGGCACTTATCGAAGCACATGCTCTGACAATTCTCTCTCGCATATCTTCAGGTGTAGTTGGAACGTCTTTATAAACAATTCCTTTTACGAACGCCCACAAAAAAAATCCAGAAGTGTCAGGTCTGGCGAACGAGCCGGCAACGGTACATCTCCTCTGTGTCCAATCCAACGATTTGTGAATTGTCTGTGCAACTTATTTCTAGCCATCAGTGAAAAATTTGTTGGGCACCCATCGTGTTGATACTCCATACTGTTCCTAGTTCCTAAATGGAATTTCTTCCAATAACAGACCTAATGTTTCTTGCAGGAATGTGGTATGCTTCCTAACATTAAGATTTCCTTCGATAAAATAGGGGCCTATAATTCTGTCCTCCAGAATCCTACACCATGCATTCACCGATCACGGTTTTTGGAGTGAAACTTGCCGCAGCCAATAATGCATGTTATGCAAATTAATATTTCCATGGTTCGTGAATGTAGCCTCTTCAGTAAATAAAAGCAAATTAATAAATGTGACATCTCTCTGAATCTGAAGTTGAGCCAATCGGCAGAATTGAGTGCGACGCATACAATCTGTACCAGTTAATTCTTGGTGGAGACAGATATGGTAAGGATTATATTTATGGCGATGCAGAACACCAACAATACTACTCTGGTTCATGCCAGATTCTCTTGCAATCTGACGCTAACCCTACACAATGATCACGAACCACAGTGGCAATAGTACCAATTTCCGTTTGCTCGTTAGTAACTTTCCTTTGCTGGATATTGTTACGATGCGATAAAGATCCAGTTGTTCTCAATTTATCATGTTATTGTTGTGGTCTTCAGTCCAGAGACTGTTTTGATGCAGCTCTCCATGCTACTCTATCTCGTGCAAGATTCTTTATTACCCAGTATCTACTGTAACCTACATCCTTCCGAATCTGGTTAGTGTATTCATCTCTTGGTCTCCCTCTACGATTTTTACCTTCCACACTGCCCTCCAATACCAAATTGGTGATCCCTTGATGCCTCAGAAAATACCTTACCAACTGATCCCTCCTTCTAGTCAAGTTGTGCCACAAATTTTTCTTCTCTACAATCCTATTCAATACCTCCACATATTATACCTCAATTTATCACACACATATCTAAATGTACGACGTTTAGGGTGAATACGTTGATGATATCTTTTAACGTATAAGTCTTTAGCTCTCACTGAATTTCGTTAGCATTCTCCGCAAATGAGAAGCATATCGACTTGTTCTTCGACGGAATACATCACTCACATTCTCTTGATTCGACGATACTAAACTTAGGGCTATCGCTCCTATTTGTGTTGTATAGCGAAACCGTCCAGTGGTGTTTACAAGTCAATGGCACGTTGGATGGATACGCCGTATTCGGCGAATATTTACTATTTGCACCATATACAAGAGAGCATTCTCAGTGACTGTGCTTCGATAAATGCCAAAGTGATAAGGAATACCACTCAATCCATGATAAGAAGATTGCAGCACTGCATTGATACCAATGGTCATCACTTCGATCATCTTCTGTAAATGCGCGTTCATGCCACCTTTTTCACCATCGTTGACCTTCAAAGACCTTACTGTTGTACATCACTGGATTCGTCTAGATTGCAGCTATCAGAAAGTGAGTACCGAACTATAGCATCCCATTTAAAAAAAAAAAAAGTTGACCGCCCTATCTCTGATGCGATCCCACCTGGAAACAAAAAACCAACGTCATGTTATGACCCCCGTTGTCCCATGCAACGTTTGTGCCATAGACTTTTCAGCTACTATCATACTTTTGGAGTTGTTTTTCGTGTGAATAGTTAGTGACTCACCCTATATAAATGAACAATCGCTCTTAAACGCGTCTTTATTAGGTCGGTTTCTTGTCTGCTTTTTTCGGTACAAATTTTGCAATCTTCTTAAACTAGCTTCCCGAAAAACTAGAGTCTTGAAACTTTTGACATTGATTAGAACTGGACGATACTGTAATATTAACTCCCTGTCGAGTCTGGTGTGTGGCTGTGGATACTTTGTTTTTCGGTCTGTGTGTCTGTCAGTCTGTCTGTCAGTCAGTCTGTTCGATAAAAATTTTGCAGCTGATTTTAAACTAACTAACCAATAATCTCAAGATTTGAAACTTTCGACTTAACCCAGAACTGGATGACAGTGAAATATTAACTCTCCTCCTCTTGTGTGTGGCGCAGGCTAGGTACTTGGTGTACCACGGCCATCTCCCTGTTTTCCTGTTCCAGTTTCGAATGTTTCGCAGTTAAGAACGATTCGTGCTAAACCTCTCTGCGAGCTCGATTCTCTCTCATTTTTGCATTCGTGCTCTTTTCGCAACATATGTCTATGAGGAAGTAATATATTGGTTGACCCAGTTCAAGGAAACCTGAAATAAACCTGTAGTTTACCACATGTCTGTGTTGTAACCTCTCAAAATGTTTTAAAACAACTGAAAAATTTCACGCACACAAGACTAAAAATCAGAAAATAACTATTTAAATACAGAGAATTTTTAATATAAAACGGTTTTGAAACAGACTAATGAATATCCTGGAATACAGTGGGGTTTCACGTTAGTCTTCCTATCCTCCCGGTGGAATTCGCCTCATCGTGGTGTAGGGTCATTCTCAATCTGATCCCGACCAAAGTACACCTCCATCGCGTTGGTCTTCGACAGACTGGTCGTTGCGACACAAGTCATCAACCTTATACATTATCATACAGGTATGTCTCTTGTGGACGAGAACACTTGCACTGGATTCGCGGACAACTGGCTTTTCTTATTCGAATAGCTGAAGCTGCTTTCTCGGTTGAACTATTTCTGTGCCCAGACTTTCCCGTTTTCCCTCGGTCCTAGACTAATTCGATCTTATGGCTCCTCGTACACTACGCCCAGTATGTAATCGGGTGTGACAACGATTCCGACCCCCATGTTTCTCGAGAGCATATGGTGAATGCTCATTGCAAGTGACAGAGGATTCCACGCTATCGTCCTTTATTTGCAAATACGTTGCACCTTGTCTTTAATCGTCAAGGAATGGGTAGTTTTTTCTTCTTTTCTTTTCTCTGGAGTCTTCTCTCACTGTATTTTTCCTAGAGAAAAATATTGTTTCCTTTTGTGTCCAAGATTTGTGGACTTTTTGTCTCACTAGTTTTCTTTTCATAAAACAAATAAAAAAGTAAAGGGAAAATTAAGAAGACATAAAAACAAGCAATATAAAAATAAGAAACCTGAAATTAAAAGAAAAACACCCTTTTACCATGTCCATAGAGGGACACGTACAGTTAGAGGGGGGGGGGGGGGGCGGGGCATTGCGGCTACGCCTCGGGTTTTTACCCCTGCCCACCTTGTCTGCACCCGGCCTGAAGTTGACTGTGTCCGTTCATTCCTGTGGGGAAAAAAAAGTGGCCAGTGCAGCTGACTGCTGTGCGGGCAACTCGGGTTCGATTCTTAATACTGTGAGGTATTTTTTCCTTGCTGAGGGTACTGGTATGGGGTGCACTTAGTTTCGTAAGGCCGACTTAGGAAATCATCTATCGATTAGTAAAGGTTCCAAGGCAGGAAACCCGGCAACGGCCGGGAGAGCGTTATGTTGACCACATGCCCATAAATACGTCATCCGATAACTCTATTGGCCTACGGTCGCAGGTTCGAATCCTGCCTCGGGCATGGATGTGTGTGATGTCCTTAGGTTAGTTAGGTTTAAGTAATTCTAAGTTCTAGGGGACTGATGACCACAGATGTTAAGTCCCATAGTGCTCAGAGCAATTTTTGAACTCCATTGGCAGAGGATAACACGACTGCCTTCGGCCCCAGTTGGTCTGGCAGCGCCAGAACGCTGAACTTCATTTCAGCTGTATATTCTTTCACTCTAATACTGTACTGTTAATTCGTTTTAGTGACATTAACGACATTAATAATCACTATTTCATAAAAATCTATCGTTAAATGGTTCTCCAGAGATGTCTACCAGCGCATTCATCATTTTGACACCTGATAAATGGCGGAATGTAAAAAGATGTGTTTGATTTCCGTCACGGTTAGGTGATTTTGCGACACGAGACAAAGTGGGTAGATGGAGGAATGTCAGCTTTCCTACGCACGCACTTTATTACCTTTTTCTCAAGTGCATTGATGTAACGGAATATTCCTCGACTATTGGCGAAATACCCAGTTCCTAATGTATTTCTCCTTCTTTATCCTGTAATATAGATATTTGTTAACATTCATGAAATTATTTCTATCTAATTATCAGTGGAGGAAAACAGTGTATAACTTCTGAAATTGCGAACGTCACCATTATTAACACGAACTCGTGCCCCGCATATATTTAGCTTTTCCTGTTACGGCTACTTATGAGAAACACGCCACATACGTAATCTGGATTTGGTCCCTTCTACAGTGTGTTTCCGTAAGAGCGTGCAAAAATTTAACAAGACATAGAGAATACGCTACTGAAGAAGTTTAGGTACGGAACCTGGGGTCGGAGAAGCCAGCTTAAGGAGATATGGAAGTGAACTTGTCTATCGCTTTGTCTAGCACCACTGTTCTCCGTCTTATTACACACTAACATGCGTACAAGATTACACTTACTGTGCTGTTTATTTACACTACATTCCTTATTTCCTGTAGGGAAACAAGGTCAAAGAGCTTGATTACTTGGAAGTCATGATGCAGGTTTTGTTTACTCTACTTGCCCATGAGATTGCTCTGTTGTATCGTATTAACAGAGTGACAGTTACTGAACTATGTGGAGTACGATCGCCATAGCTTCTGAACCGTTTGAGTTTGGTCTTTCAAATTGCACGGTTGGCCACGGGACATGATGGGAATTAATATCCGAAGTATGGTTTGGTTTAGCGAGAAAGCCCTCTCTCATTTGGATGAGTTCGTCAATAAGCAAAACTGGCGCATTAGGGGGACTGAGAATCCGCAGTTCGCGATCGAGAAGTCTCTTTTATCCTCAACTGGTGACTGCGTGGTGTCCAGTGTCCAGTCATGGAATAATCGGTGCGATATTCCTTGTTGGCACGGTGACTACCAAAAGATAATTGAAGATTTTCGAAGATGATTTCATCCCCATTATCAAGACCGCGGTCGCTCTGTCCCAGACTGTAGCGCCTAGAACCGCACGGCCACTCCGGCCGGCCCTTTGTCAACATTCGAGTATTCGACGCAGTTATTATACCTTGGGCAAAGCGTGTCGAAGCCCACACCACTCTGGGGATGATTATCGACAAAGGCCCACTAAAATTGAATGCAAAAAATTGGAAGCAGGTCACCATTAAATTGCAAGGTGCCATCTATGAAAACAATTGGCGGTCCGTTAACATTCTCCAACGCATACGACTCCTCAGCAGTTATATATTCAGTAAAGCGCACTATATGGCTCAACTATTTCCAGTCCCCAAGATGCAGGCCAAACACGTGATGAAACTCTCTAACAGATTTATCTGGCAAGGGCATCTGTTCAAAGTGAAATACAGCACGCTGGCGTCTTCCAGACAGGCCGGCGGACTCAACATGCCTGACATTAACCGAGAGTGTACTGCGTTATACTTGTATATTAAACGAATCACCCATTTGTTGGACAAGGAACCTCTCAGCGTAACCAGTTGGCTCTTCCCAACCTTACAACCCACCGATATGGACCCACCCATTGATGTAGGTAAAATACATTACAAACTACGACATGTGAAGCAGTTTTTTCTTGAAGTAAGCTATATTGATGGACATTATTTCACGCAGGATTTACCGACGACGCACCTGTTATTAAAAAGATGGACATCTCCAATAGTCCGGAATCCCATTGATCTTACATACCTGAGTGTTCATTGGAAGGCAGTTTGGGACAACATAAGTTTAACTGTCCACACTGCTGAAGTGGCGTCCACATGGTATAAAGTGGTAAACGATGTTATACCCACTAATGAAAGGTTGCATAGAATCGGTTTAAGTGACAGTGATAAATGGGTCCGCTGTGGTCTGGTCGACACCTTACGCCATCGCTTCACTTGTGGCGGTCATCACATTAACTGGAAATGGGTGCAGCAGAGGCTGGGCCTGATTACCCGCAGCAGCCCAGCTAGCCACCGCACCGACATCCTGCTATGGCCGGACACGAAACATTTTCCCGCTACCAAGAACAACACCATAATGTGGATGTTAGGACAGTTTTTGACATACATCATCATCCACAATAGAGAAGATAATCTCATTAGTTTCGAGACTTACATGAGAACGGCACGTTGGAAGATGAACGTTAACAAAATTTCAGGAAGATGTTTGCTAACCTGTTAGACATAATTTTTGAAAAACAAGGCGTAGGGTAATTCTCGATGCCGGTAAGGGCACAAATCACATGCAAGACTATTTTGTTGTTGTTGTTGTTGTGGTCTTCAGTCCTGAGACTGGTTTGATGCAGCTCTCCATGCTACTCTATCCTGTGCAAGCTTCTTCATCTCCCAGTACCTAAGCGAACAAAATACACAACAAATAAGGGGTTACACCTGTTCCTAGAACTGCTACCGACTTCTCAATGGTGTTATTAACTTCATTATGACGTTTTCATAAATTTATGTTTCCTGTGCATCTCTTGTTATCAGTTTGTATGCTCCAATGACTCTGAGTTTGGACGGTTATGAATCAAATGACAGAACTGCCATTCTAGTTAAGACAGTCAATTATATATATGTGTGCGTTTTGTTTCTATGTCTCTGTCTGGACTGAAGAGGCTATTGTCAGTTAACTATTTTTGTTCTATTTTGTAAGCTTACAAATGGCACTATATTGAAATGTGTTCTTCAGTCTGTTGTAGGATACAATTCGTGTTGAAACAGTTCCAGCACTTCATTATTTTGTTTTTGTGCTTATGTACATATATGGTTGTTTTAATAAAGGAAAAAAAAATTATCAAAAGTGACCCTGATTCCGACAATATGTGGTTCGCAAGACGGAGCTCGACCCCATCGAAGCAGCAGAGTGTTTGATGTCCTGGGGAAGCACTTTGGCGACCACATTCTGGCTCTGGGGTACCCAGAGGCCACTGTCATGGGCCTCGATTGGCCGCCATATTCTCCAGATCTGAAGGCATACGACTCCTTTTTGTGGGGCTGTGTTAAAGACCAGGTCTACAGCAATAACCCCAAAACCGTTGCTGAGCTGAAAACAGCAATTCAGGAGGTCATCGACGGCATCGATGTTTCGACACTTCAGCAGGTCATGTAGAAATTTCGTTATTCGCTTGCGCCACATCATCACCAATGATGGGAGGCATATCGAACATGTCTTAACCTATATCCGAATAGCTATAGTGACGTTTAAATGTTGAATAAAGTGTGTGCACGCCGTAGTTTGTAACTAGTTTACGTTTTCTTTCATATAGTTCAATAACTGTCGCCCTGTACATTGTTCCATGGCAGAACGTGCTATGAATCAACGACAGACCCATTCATTACGAAATGCTACTCAGAGACGTGTAGTACAATACGATAGAGCAGTAGCGGCACAGTATTTCATGGTCGCTGGATTGGAAGGGGAGGTCCTATTCCATGGCCTGTGAAGTCACCTGATCTGAATCCCCTTTATCTATTCTTATGGGGATATCCAAAGTGACTTGTGTATGAGACCCCTGTGAATTCGGGGATGGAATTAGCAGACAGAATTGTAGCTACCTGTTATGTGATTCGAAACACGCCATTGATAATTGTCAGGGTGCGTAGGAATCCTGTTCGCCGATGTCATGCTTGCAGTGAAGTTGATAGCCGTCAGTTTCAGCAAATTTTGTCAAATACAGTAGTAATGTTACGTTAATTGTGTCACTGATGATATTTGCCCTTAACAGTAACCAATGTAAATAAAAAAGTACGTGATAATTTGATTTTATTCCTATTATCCCCTTAAGCTGGCTTCTCCAATCCCATGTTCCTTGGCCCAAATTAATCAGTGAAGCATCCTCAGTGTCCTGTGAAACTTTTGCACGCTCTTACGGAAACACCCTGTGTGTTCCTAATTCCTGTGTGCTTGTATTTGTGGAATATTTTTGGTAGTCAGTTATCCTCCAGCCGACGACATGCTCTTTCTATTTCCCTCTGCATTGTTCAATTTCTTTCAATTGGAGCGCTAATCCTAACTGGGCTCTTATTTTTTATGTCGCTTTCGATCTGATCCTGTTATAGCATGATTGTATCCGAAAAGCCTCTGTTACGTGTTCATGAATCTTACTGGGTCCAATTATATTTTTATCATAGTTCCGCTTTCGTATGTTATATCTGGAAGTGACAATTTTTTCAGAACTTCAGAAATTTCTGTTTCCTTACTTCACTATGTAAGGTTGCTTAAGTTCATTAAGACAAATTTCTGTATCACATGCTGAAAATCAGTTCCGTCTACACATGATATATTGCAAACTCAATACTTAAAATATTTACTTGTTCTGGAACGAGATTTTCACTCTGCAGCGGAGTGTGCGCTGATATGAAACTTCCTGGCAGATTAAAACTGTGTGCCCGACCGAGACTCGAACTCGAGACCTTTGCCTTTCGCGGGCAAGTGCTCTACCAACTGAACTACCGAAGCACGACTCACGCCCGGTACTCACAGCTTTACTTCTGCCAGTACCTCGTCTCCTACCTTCCAAGCTTTACAGAAGCTCTCCTGAGAACCTTGCAGAACTAGCACTCCTGAAAGAAAGGATATTGCGGTAACATGGCTTAGCCACAGCCTGGGGGATGTTTCCAGAATGAGATTTTCACTCTGCAGCGTTTCATATCAGCGCACACTCCGCAATATCCTTTCTTTCAGGAGTGCTAGTTCTGCAAGGTTCGCAGGAGAGCTTCTGTAAAGTTTGGAAGGTAGGAGACGAGGTACTGGCAGAAGTAAAGCTGTGAGTAGCAGGCGTGAGTCGTGCTTCGGTAGCTCAGTTGGTAGAGCACTTGCCCGCGAAAGGCAAAGGTCCCGAGTTCGAGTCTCGGTCGGGCACACAGTTTTAATCTGCCAGGAAGTTTCATTTACTTGCTCTACCATTTTCCCATTTATGGCAGTTAGGACCTCATTTTGTTCACCCGATAAAACCTCAGCACCCTTTTTTGTTATTGGGCTGCGTGACCGTAAAAATAAGAAAGAAAAAGCATTGAGAAGGGGAGGAGAAGATGAAATGGAACATAACGGGATTAGAGAGTATCTGATGTCATTTCAGTGATTAAAAAGTCGAATCTAATTTGTATGGAACCCGCCACTATCAGCATACTAACTAGTGTGACGTTGCGCCTCCTCTCGCCCGGATGCACGCATTAATTCGGTAGCGATGAGTGTCATAAAGCGCTTCTATCCCCTCCTGAGGCAAGTTGGCACAAAAATCATGTAACTAGTCCTTGACATCGTGGATACTGGCAATGGCAGCAAGATGATATCTGAGCTAGTGCCACACACGTTATGTCGGGGGCAGGTCTGGGGACCTTGCAGGCCACGATCAGGCAAACATTTCACAGAAACACGTGCCATGTATGTATGAGGATTGCCCTGTTGAAAACTGGCATGATGCTACCGTCGCATGAGACGCATCACATGGTGACACAGCATCCACACCACGTACCATTGTGTCCCCATAGTAGCGCAGTCTATGCCGGCCGTTTCCTGAAAGCATACCTGGCGTGTCCCCACACCATGAGGCCTGGAGTAACTCTGTTCTGCCTCTCACAACGTACTTGCCGACGATAGACATCACGGATAGTGCAGAATCTTAAGTCGTCGCTGAAGACAATGCGTCGCTATCCATCAGCAGTCCGTGCTACTCGGTCTCGGCACCACTCCAAACGCGGCCTTACATCTGAAATTATCTGTGACTCATTGCCATACGAGCTCTACATCTACATCTACATGGATACCCTGTAAATCACATTTAAGTGCCTGGCAGAGGGCTCATCGAGCCATCCTTCACATTTCTCTATTTTTCCAATTTCGTATAGCACGCGGAAAGAATGATCACCTATATCTTTCCGTACGAGCTCTGATTTCCCTTGTTTTATCTTCGTGATCGTTCCTCCCTATGTAGGTCGGTGTCAACAAAATATTGGTGATTGGAATTTCTTGAGAAGATTCCGTCGCAATGAAAAACGCCTTTCTTTTAATAATGCTCAGCCCAAATCCTGTATCATTTCTGTGACACTCTCTCCCTATTTCGCGGTAATACAAAACGTGCTGCCTTTCTTTGAACTTTTTCGATGTAAACCATCAGTCCTATCTGGTAAGGATCCCACATCGCGCAGCAGTATTCTAAAAGAAGACGGACAAGCGTAGTGTAGGCAGTCTCCTTAGAAGGTCTGTTACATTTTCTAAGTGTCGTACCCATAAAACGCAGTCTTTGGTTAGCCTTCCCCACAACATTTTCCATGTGTTTCTTCCAGTTTAAGTTGTTCGTAATTGTAATTCCTAGGTATTTAGTTGAATTTACGGCTTTTAGATTGGACTGATTTATCATGTAACCGAAGTATAGCGGGATCCTTTTAGGGCCCGCATCTCGTGGTCGTGCGGTAGCGTTCTCGTTTCCCACGCCCAGGTTCCCGGGTTCGATTCCCGGCGGGGTCAGGGATTTCCTTGCCTCGTGATGGCTGGGTGTTGTGTGCTGTTCTTAGGTTAGTTAGGTTTAAGTAGTTCTAAGTTCTAGGGGGCTGATTACCATAGATGTTAAGTCCCATAGTGCTCAGAGCCATTTTCACCATTTTGATCCTTTTAGGACTCATGTAGATGACTTCACACTTTTCGTTATTTAGGGTCAACTGCCACTTTCAGCACCATTCAGATATCTTTTCTAAATAGTTTTGCAGCTTATTTTGATCATATGATGACTTTATTAGTCGATAAACGTTAGCGTCATCTGCAAACAACCGAAGACGGCTGCTCAGATTGTCTCCCTAATCGTTTATATAGATAAGGAACAGCAAAATGCCTATAACACTAACTTGGGGAACGCAAGTAATCGCTTTTGTTTTAGTCAATGACCTTCCGTCAATTACTACGAACTGTGACCTCTCTGACAGGAAATCCCATAAAAAAAAGGTTCTGAGCACTATGTGACTTAACATCTGAGGTCATCAGTCCCCTAGAACTCAGAACTACTTAAACCTAACTAACCTAAGGACATCACACACATCCATGCCCGAGGCAGGATTTGAACCTGCGACCGTAGCAGTCGCGCGGTTCCGGACTAAAGATCCTAGAACCGGTCGGCCACCGCCAGGAAATCACAAATTCAGTCACATAACTGAGACGATATTCCATAAGCACGCAATTTCACTACGAGCCGCTTGTGTAGTATCGTATCAAAAGCCTTCCGGAAATCCAGAAATATGGAATCGATTTGAATTCCCTTCATGTGAGTAAAGAGCTAGTTGTGTTTCACAGGAACGATGTTTTCTAAACCCATGATGACTGTGTGTCAATAGACCGTTTTCTTCGAGGTAATCCATAATGGTCGAACACAATATATGTTCCAAAATCCTGCTGCATAACGACGTTAACGATATGGGCCTGTAATTTAGTGGATTACTCCTACTACCCTTCTTGAATATTGGCATGACCCGTGCAACTTTCCAGTCTTTGGATAAGGATCTTGCGTCGAGCGAAAGGTTGTATATGATTGTTAAGTATGGAGCTAATGGATCAGCATACTCCGAAAGGAACCCAATTGGTATACAATTTGGACCAGAAGACTTGCTTTTATTAAGTGATTTAAGTTGCTTCACTACTCCGAGGATATTTACTTCTACGTTATTCACGTTGGCAGCTGTTCTCAATTCAAATTCTGGAATATTTACTTCGTCTTCCTTTGTGAAGTCATTTCGGAAGGCTGTGTTTAGTAACTCTGCTTTCGCAGCAATGTCTTCAATGGTATCTCCGCTGCACATCTGCCAGCTTGGAGGAAGGCCGATCAGAACGTCATCGGCAAGGAGCAGACGTGAACGGATGAAATGACGCTATTATGATAGATGTTGTATTGTTGCTTCCTGCCGCCTGAGTTGTGTGCACGATATATTATTCATAATTTTAGGGGGTCAGAATTACTGTAAACATTCTAATACGTAATTAATTGCTTGAACTAGACTGCCCCGTTGCCTGAGCAATTAGGGAAACAAAAGTGGCATAGTACTGGTAGATAATGACACAATGCTGGCCATTAAAACAGCAGCACCGTGAAGACAAGAAGCTACGAACTTCAGATTTGTATGCCTGTGTTACAATTCATTGGCATTTCATTGCAACCGCATAAATTAAGTAGCCGTGTCTTTATCTACATTTTATACATAAGGAAAGATTACGGAGCGGATTTGTCTCTCAGAAATCGCATTTGAATGTCGTTAGATTGTTAAATGATCGTGTTACGCCTCGTATAAAAGGAGTAATGTCTATGAGAACATGTCGGAATTCGATAGTGGCAGGGTCGTTGTGAGTCGAGAGTGGAGCTCATCGTTTTGCGTTATTGCCGCTCAAGATGGTCACGATCTCAGGACTGTTACACGAATATGATATCGATGGATACAGGAGGGCCATACTCAAACCACACAAGATCTCAGCGGCGCTTTCGTGACGCGCGCCCACGAGGACAGGAAGTTTTCCGCTCAGGCCTACAGAATCTTAGAGCCATTTATCCGATAATTTGGATAGCAGCTGCTATACTTACGACTTGTTAAGTCTAGAAGATATGCCCTGTTTTCGAATTCTTCGTGGAATTAAATTTCAAGAAGATAAAGAAAGACAGCGTGTTGCCCGCGCTGCCAGAATCTATCTCGACACAGAGCGTGTTCGAGTGTGGCCCTGGCCATCACATTCTCCTGATCTCTTACCCACTGAAAACATCTGGTCACAGGCTTATTGTAGAGGAAGATGCTACCATACGCCAACCACTACGATGCCTTAGGTCGATTCCATGCCCAACCGGTTTTAAACTGTTGTTGCGACCATCAGTGGCAGCTATGTGTAACAAATCTAGAAATACGGAATTAACTTGAGATCCCCTGTCGATAGCGGCCATTACTTCTTTATGGCCGCTATCGACAGGGGATCTCAAGTTGATTCCGTATTTCTAGATTTCCGGAAAGCTTTTGACACCGTTCCTCACTAGCGACATCTAATCGAGCTGCAGGCCTATGGGGTATCGTCTCAGTTGTGCGACTGGATTCGTGATTCCCTGTCAGGAAGGTCGCAGTTCGTAGTAATAGACGGCAAATCATCGAGTAAAGCTGAAGTGATGTGTTCCCCAGGGAAGCGTCCTGGGACCTCTGCTGTTCCTGATCTATATAAATGACCTGGCTGACAATCTGAGCAGTTCTCTTAGGTTGTTGGCAGATGATGCTGTAATTTACCGCCTAGTAAGGTCATCTGAAGACCAGTATCAGTTGCAAAGCGATTTAGAAAAGATTGCTGTATGGTGTGGCAGGTGGCAGTTGACGCTAAATAACGAAAAGTGTGAGGTGATCCACATGAGTTCCAAAAGAAATACGTTGGAATTCGATTACTCGACAAAAAGTACTATTCTCAAGGCTGTCAATTCAAATAATTACCTGTGTGTTAAAATTACGAACAACTTCAGTTGGAAAAACCGCATAGATAATATTGTGGGGAAGGCGAGCCAAAGGTTCCGTTTCATTGGCAAGACACTTAGAAGGTGCAACAAGTCCACTAAAGAGACAGCTTACACTACACTCGTTCGTCCTCTGTTAGAATATTGCTGCGCAGTGTGGGATCCTTACCAGGTGGGATTGACGGAGGACGTCGAAAGGGTGCAAAAAATCGGCAGCTCGTTTTGTATTATCACGTAATAGGGGAGAGAGTTTGGCAAATATGATACGCGAGTTGGGATGGAAGTAATTAAAGCAAAGACGTTTTTCGTCGCGGCGAGATCTATTTACGAAATTTCAGTCACCAACTTTCTCTTCCGAATCCAAAAATATTTTTTTGAGCCCAACCTACATAGGTAGGAATGATCATCAAAATAAAATAAGAGAAATCAGAGCTCGAACAGAAAGGTTTAGGTGTTCGTTTTTCCCGCGCGCTGTTCGGGAGTGGAATGGTAGAGAGACAGTATGTGGTTCGATGAACCCTCTGCCAAGCACTTAAATGTGAATTGCAGAGTAATCATGTAGATGTAGATGTAGATTTTGTGCTACTTGTACCCCTAAATCACCAACTAATAGAAGAGTGTTTGTGTCTTGTAATACTAAATAGGCACAGCAAGTAACATTTTCTTATTCTCGGTTCCAGTAGTGAACATCACCCTATGTACTGCTTTACGCGTCGTCGCTTATATTATTCACTTGTAGCACAGCTGTATATACGATATTAGCGTATAAACTAATGCTACTCCCTTTTACTTTTATGTCACACATTACTTTGAATACATTTTTTGTGTTTAAGATTTCACAGATTGCACACTGCCGAGTACAATAACATGAATGTATCTTCCCTGTCATATCGTTACTGCAGTAGAGCTGCACAAGAAAGAAACTTTTTTAGGAGAGACTTTCCTTTCGTGATGTTGTTGTACGACATTACGTACTGTACGACTCAAGATCTACTCTGTCTGCATGCTTCAACAATAACGCGTGCTCCCTACGGATTGCGCAGACTGTTCTTCGTCCCACAGCAGGGCGTGAGCCGGCGGTCTGAGTGAAGGGGTTGCGGGAGGACGGTGCGGGTAGAGCGCCGCGGGGCGCCGGCTGGAGGGCCTCTCGGGAAGCCGGGCCGGAGGCCCGCGGCGTCGCCGCCTTCCTCGACAGCCCGCTCCCCTTACATTCGCAAACCAGCCTGCGGCCATCCGGGATCGCCAAGGGCCTCTCAGCGACAGGCTCCCAGTTCGCGCGGCGCCACCCTGGGTGCGTATGAGGGTCTGCTGGTCGGCACTCGGTGTTGTTAGCTTGTTTGCGCGTCGTATCTGCCTGACAGTTCAGCAGTTGGTTGTCGTTATACAGACCACAGAGAAGGACTCGACAAAACACGTGGAACTGTTTTTTACCCTTTTTACTAATGTTATTCAAAATGCAACCCTCAGGTTATATGAAGCGTGAACCTGAACTCCTCCCACTAAATTTCTGAGGCTGTTCTGAAATACTTTCTTAATATTTTGGTGTAAGGCACCCGAGAGCTCTGGTGACTCGTTGCAGAGAGACTGCGTTCGATTTGATTTCTTACCTGCATTTATCCTCGTATGTTTGTTGCACTGAAAATATCTGCACAACTGTGCAATCTCGATAGTATGCCCTGAGCGTTTCGACTGGCAACATACCTTTTTCATTAACCCTTAATTAAATTTTCGAGTATTGGTGTGTAAATTAGTTTCCTGCTTTCGCAATGGATGCTGAGTCAGAGCCTGTTAGGAGTGTGTGGTGGCACGAATCCACTCGGCGGACTTGCGCCGAGGTCCGGGGAGCAGGCCTGTCTGTGTACGGTTTTTAGGCGGTTTTCTATCTGCCTCGGCGAATGCGGGCTGGTTCTCCTTATTCCAACTCAGCTACACTATGACGGCGATTGCTGCGCAAACACGTTCTCCACATACGCGTACACCACCATTACTCTACCATGACAAACATAGGGGTCACACTCGTCTGGTGTGAAACGTTCCCTGGGGGGGTCCACCGCACAATAACCCTGAAAGAGTGGTTCGGTTTGGGGTGGCGGAGGGGTGAAGAGGACTGCGGTAGTCGTCGTGGGGTTGTGGACCACTGCGGCTGCGCCGGGGACGGAGCCTCTCCGTCGTTTCTAGGCCCGCGGATAACATATAAAACATTAAAATACAGAGCCTGTTTCTTAATTTTGATTGCTGTTTATAGTTCTATAATAATTTAAGTGGGACGTATATCTTCCGCTGGACTCAAAGAGGAATAAATAGTTCACTAAAATTATTCCTCCTTGAGTCCAGTGGGACACATACATAGCACTTAAAATAAATTGTTACTCGGGATTCGGATCTGCAGAAAGAAGAAGGAGAGTGCCATTATTATGCCAAACAAATTTAAATATTCGCAGCTTTATATTTCTGTGATATTTGTCAAAACCTGGGTGAAAACACACTGGTACTTTACAGGAGCTATATCTGGAATATGTCGTTATCTGTTGCTTCCGTGTTCTCCATTACCGCTGTCGTTTCCTTATGCTAGTAGGCGGAAAATATCTTCGAACTGCACGTAAGCGTGCATCATCACCCGTACAGAAGGGTGTGCATCTGTAGTAAAACACAAAAAAATACGAAGCCATTTACAGTATTGCCAGCTGCTCACCACACGAAACATATAAGATTCGCCACAAGAAAAAGACGGAGGTGGGTCAACAAGAACTTCATCCTGCGTCCATAGCAGAGTACACAGCTGTAAACGGAGCTGTAGTCTGGTTCGATCAGCGGTAGGTCACTCAAATGGTTGCTTCAAAATGGTTCAAATGGCTCTGAGCACTATGGGACTTAACTTATGAGGTCATCAGTCCCCTAGAACTTAGAACTACTTAAACCTAGCTAACCAAAGAACATCACACACATCCATGCCCGAGGCAGGATTCGAACCTGCGACCGTAGCGGTCGCACGGTTGCAGACTTTAGCGCGTAGAAGCGGTCGGCCACTCCGGCCGTCTAATGGTTGCCTTATTTCTTTTGAACGTTGCTACAGTAAACAGTTTTATCAAGTGGAATCGCAATAAAGGAGGAAAAAGTGACCACCTGTCATTTTATCTTGATCTTATAAGGCAGCTTCCAAGTGAGAGGAACATAAAAAAAAGGGGGAGGTAAGCATTCACCACAAAAAACGAACCAAGAGTTTGTGGGATTTTCCGTTTCATATCAAGGCGAGGGAAATATAATAAGATTACAGAATCGGAAAAGTTAATGTGAAAATTTAGAAACAATAATGAAGAAAAGGCACAAATAGACGATTACTCTACACACACACACACGCACACACACACACACACACACACACACACACACACACACACACACACACACCTAAAGACAAAAGCATGAGACACCTTTAAAAGTACTTTATCACTAAATACATACACACTAATTTGTTTAAGTTTAGCAAATATTTTTAAAAAAGGTAATAAATGCCTTTACTGAGCTTATCTACTGTAATAATGAAAAAACATAAAACCACCTAAATACAAGTCATACACTGCTCAATGAAACAAATACGCGATATCTCGCAAATTAAGTGTCAAACAATCAGCATGTTGATCGAAACATTTGATACACTCATCGCTGGTACGCAGCATCACACAGATGTGGAACTTTTATATTCCTGTGGACTCAGGGAAATATACACTGAAGAGCTAATGAAACTGGTCGTAGTTGTTGTTTTGGTCTTCAGTCCAGAGACTGGTTTGATGTAGCTGTCCATCCACTCTATCCTGTGCAAACTTCTTCATCTCCCAGTACCTACTGAGACCTACATCCTTCTGAATCTGCTTTGTGTATTCATCTGTAGGTCTACCTCTACGATTTTTATCCTCCACGCTGCCTCTAATACTAAACTGGTGATCCATTCATGCCTCAGAACATGTCCTGCCAACCGATCCCTTCTTCTAGTCAAGTTGTGCCACAAATTTCTCTTCTCCCCAGTTCTATTTAGTACCTCCTCATTAGTTATGTGATGTACCCATCTAATCTTCAGCATTCCTCTGTAGCACCACATTTCGAAAGCTTCTATTCTCTTCTCGTCCAAACTATTTATCGTCCACGTTTCACTTCCGTACATGGCCACACACCATACAAATGCTTTCAGAAACGACTTCCTGACGCTTAAATCTATACTTGATGTTAACAAATTACTCTTCTTCAGAAACGCTTTCCTTGCCATTGCCAGTCTACATTCAACATCCTCTCTACTTCGACCATCATCAGTTATTTTGCTCCCCAAATAGCAAAACTCATTTACTACTTTAAGTGTTTACTACTTAGTTTTGATTTTCTTGATGTTCATCTTATATCCACCTTTCAAGGCACTCTCCATTCCGTTCAACTGCTCTTCTAGGTCCTTTGCTGCCTCTGATAGAAATACAATGTCATCAGCAAACCTCAAAGTTTTTATTTAGTCTCCATGGATTTTAATTTGTACTCCGAATTCTTCTTTTGTTTCCCTTACTGCTTGCTCAATATACAGATGGAGTAACATCACGAATAGGCTACTACTCTGTCTCATTCTCTTGGCAACCATTGCTTCCCTTTCATGCCCCTCAACTCTTATAGCTGCCATCTGGTTTCGGTACAAATTGTAAAGTGCCTTTCGCTCCCTGTATTTTACCGCTGCCCCCTTCAGAATTCCAAAGAGAGTATTCCAGTCAACATTGTCAAGAGCTTTCTCTGAGTCTACAAATCCTAGAAACGTAGGTTTGCCTTTCCTTAATCTATCTTCTAAGATAAGTCGTAGGGGTCATTATTGGGGTTGGGTTGTTTTGGGGAGGAGACGGGACAGCGAGGTCATCGGTCTCAACGGATTAGCGAAGGACGCGGAAGGAAGTCGGCCGTGTCCTTTCAAAGGAACCATCCCAGCATTTGCCTGGAGCGATTTAGGGAAATCACGGAGAACCTAAATCAGGATGGCCGGACGCGGGAGGTCATTATTGCCTCACGTGTTCCAACATTTCTACGGAATCCAAACTGAACATCCCCAAGGTCGGCTTCTATCAGTTTTCCCATTCGTCTGTAAAGAATTCGTGTTAGTATTTTGCAGCCGTGACTTATTAAACTGATAGTTCGGTAATTTTCACATGTGTCAACACCTGCTTTCTTTGGGATTGGTATTATTATAGTCTTCTTGAAGTCGGAGGGTGTTTGACCTGTCTCATACTTCTTGCTCACCTGATGGTAGAGTTTCGTCAGGGCTGGCTCTCCCAACGCTGTCAGTAGTTCTAATGGAATGTTGTCTACTCCCGGGACCTTGTTTCGACTTATGTCTTTCAGTGCTTTGAAACTAGTACACCTGCCCAACATCGTGTTGGGAAGCTGCGAGCACGCAAAAGTGCCGCAACATGTCGTGGCGTTGACTCGGCTAATGTCTGAAGTAGTGCTGGAGGGAACTGACTCCACGAATCCTGCACGGCTGTCCATACATCCGTAAGAGTACGAAGGGGTGGAGATCCCCTCTGAAGAGCAAGTTGCAAGGCATCCCAGATATGCTCAATAACGTTCGTGTCTGGGGACGTTGGTGGCTAGCACATGTGGTTTAACTTGTTCCTGGAGCCTCTCTGTAGCAATTCAGGACTTGTGGGGTGTCACAATGTCCTGTTGGAATTGCCCAAGTCCGTCAGAATGCACAATGGACATGAGTCGATGCAGGTGGTCAGACAGGATGTTTACTTAGGTGTCGCCTGTGAGAGTCGTATCGTGACGTATTAGCGGTCCCATATAACTCCAACTGCACACGCCCCACACCATTAAAGAGCCTCCACCACCTTGAACAGTCCCTTGCTGACATGAAGGGTCCATGAAATCATGAGATTGTCTCCATACCCGTAGCAGTCCATCCGCTCGACGCAATTTGAAACAAGACTTGTCCGACCAAACAATATATTTCCAGTCATCTACAGTGGAATGCTGGTGTTGATGGGCCCAGCCGAGGCGTGAAACTTTGTGTCGTGCAGTCATCAAGGGTACACGAGTGGGCCTTTGGCTCCGAAAACCCATATCGATGAAGTCCCGTTGAATGGTTCGCACGCTGACACTTGCTGATGGCCCAGCATTGAAATCTGCAGCAATTTGCGTAAGGGTAGCACTTTTGCCATGTTGAACGATTCGCTTCAGTCATCGTTGGACCCGTTCTTGCAGGATTTTTTTCCTGCTGGAACGGCGTCGGAGATTTTATGTTTTTACCGGATTCGTGATATTGACGGCACACTTGTGAATTGGTCGTACGTGAAAATCCCCACTTCATCGCTATCCCGTATATGCTGTGTCCCATCGCTCGTGTGCCAACATTACAACCACGTCCAAACTCACTATAACCTTGATAACCTACCATTGTAGCAGCAGTAACCGATCTAACAACAATTGTGCCAGACACTTGTCGTCTTATATAGGCATTGCGAATGGTAGCGCCGTATTCTTCCCGTTTACATATCTCTGTATTTGCATACGCATGAAGAACCATTTACTTTGGCGCTTCATTGTATTTGTATGTGTGCCACGTACGACCCGCTGGTCACGAAGGGGCTAACCAGCAGTGGGGGAGACCAGGGAAAAACGATCCCATAAAAGAGTCCGTCCATTTATTGTGGGTAATATTCAAAAATACATTGGTTATATGTTTTGCACATGTTTTACTTGTTATTTAACTTACTTATAAAATTTGAAAATTAAATGAAGTTTAGAATAAATGCACAGATAGTTTTAATGTAAAGGATCATACTGCCCCTGGTCCTTGGGATAAAATGATCCCCTGGCTTATAATTTTCAGTTTACTGCCATTCTTCGTAATTTTCGTTTTTGTAGTAAATTAAATACTTATGTTATTCAACTTTTACTGTGCACTGCATTTAGATAACATATTATTTTACATAAATGCAATTAGTTAGGCGGAAATGAAACTTTGATTTACCGTCACGAAGCTTTAAAGTAAAATATTCAAGGCTATCATTTAAAATAGAAACTGAACAAAAGGAATACGAAACTGTTTACGTATTCAACTTCCTTTTACTTCCCAAAATATTTCTGTTTCCACAAAAACCACAAATGAAGTCATTATCATCATCGTCAACTCCAGCACATTCCCATGACTCGAGTTTTTACAGTCCTGACGCATAATCCAACCATCACCACTTAATGAACATAGAAAAGTTTCTTTGCAGTAAATACACTCTGGATTACCATCGTCATCGACGTCCTCAGTATTGTCACTCTCAACTCTCTAGGATGCGTGACCGTTTGTTTTCTTCTCTGAAAAGAGCCATTTGATGTTTTTACACGAACTTGTTTAAGTTTAGGTCTTGGTCGGCATATCTTTTTCTGTAAATCATCCTTTTTTTCTTTTTTCCGCCTCTAAGGCATTTTCATATGGACTGCTAGACAGTATTGTTGCGCCACCCCTCTGCCTCTTCATAACACACCTTGGTCCTATCATTTTGGGAACTGGAATGATTTGGGTTGGCGATGTACTAAATGATGTTTTCCAAATAAAGGTGCGCCCACTCCATTTGGTCTTGGATGGGAAATATCTAAAGTTGGGAGGTCAGATTCAACAAAAGTTGTGATTGCTGAGTGATTTTCATGTGTTGTAGGCTCTGCAGACCCTGATTCTTGATTGACAGAAACAGTGCATGTGGTGTGCATTCTTCATTTATGACTTTAGAACAGCTTTCAGCTTCCATTGCTTCACAGTTTCACTGATCTTCTGGCTGGTCGGTAGTTTCTGGAGCTATAAAGTCTGCATCTTAAAGATTTCTGGGTAATAAGGATATATCCCACATTTTTTAAATCCATTTATAGCATTCGTGGGTATGCATGCATTGAGGTAAGCTTCCACAAAAGTCTGACTTATCTGGAAAAGTATCGCTACCCTCCCTGGATGGTTGTTAAGCCATTTCTCCAGAGCCTTGTCATAATATGTGCTTAAAGGAAACATTAATGACACATCTAGTGGCTGGAGCTTGTGTGTGCAGTGGGGAGGTAAACATATGATGGTAACAAAGTTTTTTCTCGCAGCTTCAATCACATTCAAAATTTTCGTGTGGATGAGGTGTCCATCCATTACTAGCAGTGCTGGATCATCCTTTGATGGTTTTGCATGTTGCACAAAATGCACAAACCAGTCCTCGAACACCATGAGTCTCAGCTATCTACTAGAGTTGCAGGCAAAAATAGTTGCAGGCGGAGCTCCGTCAGTTAGCTGTGCTTTCATCTTCTTTCGGTGAAATATGAACATCGGCGGTATGAATGTTCCTCCAGCATACATGCGTAAAACAGCTGTAGTCGACACACCACGCTCGCCAGACACAATTTTCCCAACTTTTAGTCGTTCCTTCATCGCCAAAGCTCGTGAATTCCTAGATGAACTGTTCCAGTAGAAGTTTCATCGACGTTAAAAATTCTGTGAAGAGGATGTGGCCTATCACAATTTACTTCCCCAAGAATTTTTAAAAATTTCGTCACTGTAGGACGATTGAATTTACGAGCTCTTGCAGCTGATGTTGATTCTGGAACTCTGAGGAAGAGTTCTGGATATCGTGGTCGAAAACCAGCTAACCAGTCTTCTCCAGCCATACCCAGTTCTGTGTTAAAAGGACGTGATATACCATAACCACTGCTAATTGGAATGCTAAGTGGCCCACATCCTTTGTTGTCAGACCACAAAATCTTGTTTCCATATCCATGATATGGTTAACCAGTTCCTCCTCTTGGCATTGAGTGAAAACGGGTTTATAATTTCCTAAGAATTTCTTATCTTCTATAGAAGATGTATTTTATCCTGTTACTCTTCTTTATACTGTCATTCAAGGGACAATAAAATTCCTACATGCTGTTTTTTACAGGCATTCCATTTTGAACTGTCTCGATGGCATTGTTCATAGGCGGACGGTGTGGCCGAGTGGTTCTAGGCGTTTCAGTCCGGAACCGCGCTGTGGGGCGGCGAATAAGATTGATGTACTGTTGTATAAATGTTTGTTTGAATGTAGAAACACTTCCCGGCCGATGCACCATATGTGGGGCGGCGAATAGTTTGTAAAAAATAAATCTAATTGCTGTATAAATGCTTGCATGTTGAATCAGTTTCTGGCTTTTAGAATGTTGTTAATGCTGTCTTTCGCCGTTCTCAACACTGGCTCTCTATTTACTTTTTAGCACCCAGAAAGTGATTCAACAAAACGTGGAGCCAGTAATTAGAGATCCTAGTGCCCACTTCATCTGAGAATACCATTATAGCTGCAGCTTATAGCTCTGAGGAATTAGGAGATTCTCCGGGATTCCTAATCAAAAACGGTTTTCCAAAATAGTTGAGTATATTCTGAAATTCACTGATAAAAAACACAAGTATCCCTACAACCTAACTAACAGAGCAGTTCAGAGTCTAATGCGCTGATGCAGCTATAAATGTCCGAATTAAATGTTAAAAAGAATGCTCGCCATAATTTGATGAAAATATTTCATCAAACGTCACGCTAAATATTTGGTAGAATGTCTGTCCCGCGACGGCACGTGAAAATACGACAATACGCAAACTGAAGCTAGATAATGAAAATCATCCCAGAATTAACACTTCACTTGAAATGTTTTCATGGTTCCGCGTATCTCTAGTAACTTAATGCGGCACCCGAGGCTGTTTGTAGCAGTGACACTGATGCGACGCGACTCCCGACACAGATGGCGTGTCATTCAGTGTCTGGAGAGAACTGGGGCCTTTCTTCCTCGCGCAGCGTTCTTATATATAAAGCCATGGTGCGGAATGCTAAGGGAACGCCTGATCAAATCGGCTCTCCCGACTAGCCGCTGGGCTAGTAACGCACCACTTCAAGTTACATAATAATTTATAGCTTCTTTTGCTGATGCCCGATGAAGCTCTTAATTTAAACGTGCATTCAGCACGCAGGTAAGTATTGATAATAAAATTTTGACGTGGCTAAGTTAAATATTTTGGGCGAGAGAATTAATTTAATTACACTGCACGCAGTAGATGAGCTCTGAACTGGCCCTTTTGAGATCCGCTATCGCTATAATTTTATAGGTATTCAAAAGAAACTTTTCACATCTTCATAGTCATAGCGGACCTCCAACCTATTTAAATCTAAACATCCTAGCCTTATTTACTAGCCTACTTAATCTATCTTGCTTCCTTCAGTTTTGAGACGAAAACCACAAAATCATGAATTTCCACTAAAATCTTAATTTGTGAAATCCAAAGTACTGTTTTTATTAAATCATTATGAAAGATGAATCTAAATATAAATTTTGAAGTCTCTAGCTCTTTTCTGTTGCGCCAATGATTTTTTTAGAAAAATGTCCAAATTTCGAAAATGACTTAAGTTATCGAACTGATATTCAACACACATTAATTTAGTATTATTCCTGACATGCTAGAAAAGTTTTAGGTCATTTGCTTGATTTTTAAAGTATTGCGCAACATTTATGATGTCAGAGCTAGTTACAGCAGACTGGCTGGCACACAATGGAAACTGATGTGAATTTACTACAACGTGAGTAGGCTGCTTCCCTACATCACCCTCTAATTACATTTTTTTTGTTTATGAATGTTAATGAATGAAAAAAAAATTTAATTACAAAAAAGGAAGCAAGATTACAGTTTAACTCCCTATGAAAAATCAAAATTGAGATATAAACCTGTAGAAACATTAAAGAAAACTGATTACCTGCATTAATTATTTAAATTATGGGCATGTTCACTGCCTTTTAAACAATGTCATTACTCAAAATTTTAAGCAAAGTCAATGAAATATTTTGGTATACATATTACCTTAGACAAACAAACACATACAAATTGAAAAATTATGAAAATCTTAGATCCATTAAATACATTAAATACATTTTTACATACACAAATTCAAAGAAAATAACATGATACATAAACAGATGATTATCTCTTAGCAGTCTTTTCTAAACCTGAAAGAAAGTTCACAAATAATTTTTACACACGTGGTTGTAGCCGCTTTGGCTGGCGTCCTACACTTCCATTCACAAGGGTAGAGGAGGGGAAGTTGCTATGGTGTGCGTCCTTCACGTTCTCTCTAAATTACATGGGGGAAAGGGGAGGGGTCACTGTGAGTTGTGTCCAAGTCACTCCACACTTTCACGCAGCTACCAGGGTGCCATTATCTGGTTTGTCCTGTAGAACAAACAAAAAGAGTGCCTCAGATTCTGTTCACTTAATATCTATGGGTGGGTCACAATGAAATGGGGATATGTACATTTTATCCTTCAGTATTTTGCTGGAACAAAGTTAACAGAGCTTTTTCAGTATTACTCTCGCGGTTACTTAACTGTCATAAAATCGTTAAACAAATGGCTCAAAACGCCTTTAGTCATGTATTAGAGAAAATTTATGCTCCTAAGGCATACAATCATAAATCATATTTAATCTGAATTTATTATTTCTGGGCCGGAACACTGAACCAATGCTCGGTACATTCCTGATACATTTGTATTTTAAGCACTTAACTGTCTCATCTTTGATTACCTTATTCTTAGAGATAGTATGAGTATGATTAGTGGTTGTTTTCTCAGCTTCTTTGTACATGTGAGTAACGTTTGGTAATAGTACAGTTGTGAGTGTTCAAAACACACTACGTTTAGTTGACTACTAAATCCACTTATTGGTCCTCTGCTGTTGTCAGTTCCACATCTGCAATTAGGTACTTACTTACTTTGAAGTGTATTTATGCTGAGCTAAAATAATGTTTCACGTCTGTCAGTATGTTATTTATTTATTTTGCTAGTGTATGTACTTATTTAACACTCACTCTATTAATATTTAAAGCATAGGATAGCACATTTATTTCATATTCATAGTGTATTGCAGCTGATTAGTTTGCTCACGTGGCAATCCATTTCCACTCGATCGGACGCTGAAACCTCAGGTAGTCTCTCTCAGGTCTACCACTAAAGTGCATCAAGTAATTATGGTCGAGCGTAATGCTAAATTCCTTAAACCTATAGGACACCATGAGCTGCTCTGTCTCATCTAACATAAGGGTACCTATGGTCGCATTCACGCCTCCAACTCATAACCTCAATACGTGTAGGTGTATCCTGTCACACACTACACTAAAATAATGGCCAGCTCCAACCTTATAAATACTTCAGGGACGTGTCCTTCACGTCTCAACCACAAACACTGCTCAATTCTATTACAATGCCTTTCCTTGCTACACCAGGTGAGTTTAATCTTACAACTTATCTGCATATTTTTCCTAATACTAAGCAATCTCTTTTACTATTTCTTAGTTAGCTCTTAATGCATACACTAGGTTTCACTACCACTTTAGATCCTGCTTGTACATGAATTCATATTTCTTTTTAAATTACTGTTGGTGGACCATTTCCAATAAAACAACACTTTGTAGTTACTATATTACCTGGGTTCTATACATACTTGTTACTCAAATACATTTTATATCTTAATTACGTCATACTTCTCTATTGTTTGTCACTATTAGGTTTGTCACATTAGGTATCTTTCTTCACTAATCGGTAGATAGAATGGTTACATAACTCATGGCTTGATAGCCATGACAGAAAATTTTCATGTCTGGAAAGAAGAGGTCGAAATTTTTGTGGATAGGAAAGATGAAGAATGAGTAAGACCTGAAATGGAAAGAAGATCTCACACAGCTGGAACTGCACAGCTGCCACACTGTGTAGAGGTTACAGAACAACCTCCTCCCTACAGCATTCATTCATAACTTTTGACCACGCCACGTCGATCTGAAAATACCTTATGATGCCTTTTTAAAACCTGTCTCAGTTCTTCCTTTTGATTGTCTGAAATCTTATAGATTTCCTGCAATTTAGCTTTTATTTTGTCTAAAATAATTACTTCTTCTTCTGTGTTCAGCTCACTGTTACTAAGATTAACACCTTCGTCCCAATACCTCCTATTTTTCAGAACTCGTATAGGCAGCTCCCAAGTTTCATCATCAGTTACTACATGTTTATCACTAAAAGGTACTATAATTACTCCGGTTATTGGCAAGACCATTTTTAACTGGCTTCTTTCAAAGTCAACAACACTCTGATATTTTGACAAGAAATCTATGCCAATTAAAACCTCAATACTGAGATTGTTTACAATTAAACATGGATGATCAATTAAATTACCATTAATGTTAAAGGGTAGTAAAGCTTCTTGCTTTACCGTTTTTGAAACCTTGCCAGTAGCACCAACTATTCTTAGTCCTGATACCCTCATTACTGTAAGCTTGTCTTTACCAGGTAATGCATCAAAAAAGGACTGAGATATCGCACTCACTTCACTTCCACTGTCTAAGAGACAACGTACATTGATACCCAACATATTCACTATTATTATAGGGTGGCTTATTCTAGGTGGTACAGGTGGTTCCTCAAATTCATCTAATAGTTCCTTTTGGATTTGTCTCCAACTAAAGTGATCGACATCTGTCTTCATTATATTTAGGTCACAGTGTGTAGGGGTTTCCTGAATTACATTTTCAGCTGCCTTTTCCAGTCGATCTATTAATTTCAAATCGAAACACCGCACGACTTCATTACATTTAGTTTGCTGAACATGACCCAAATTACTGTAGTCTGAGCGATTCTGCGCCTCCAGACCGGGCATGACTAGTTACAGCTAAACCACTTTCACCATTATCGTCGGTTTCCTTCTCAAGTGACAACTGGTCACAGCTACTGGGTTCATCGACCCCCAACAGGCTACCCTCTACATTCTCACTTATCTCCTGTCCTAAATCTATTAGTACATTATCAACATCCTGCACAGGCACTTTAGATAAGAGCACATCATCTTCATCGTAAATATAAGCATGAATTTCTTCTGCTTCTTCACCTGACAATTCAGTATTTTGTAGCTCCTCCCTATCGTTACACTGCTGCGCCTTCTCTTTCTCTTCCCACTTAGAAAGCGTCTCTAACACGGTATCTATCAAATATTGTGAGTGATCTAATATTTCTACTGTATTCTTAGATGCTACCGACTCTTCATCCACATGTTCAGTCTGAGTATTCTGATCTGTCTTACCAATTCCCGTAACTACTGGCTTAGGAAAAGCAACCGCCTGGTGAGCGCCAGTGTCCTCATAGACGGGAACTAGTTTTCCTGCCTCGGCCTACTACTGTTTCCTTTATTTTCATTATAGTTAACTGACATAGCATTGCTTTCCGTACTGTTGTTTACATGCATAATTTTGTTTGGAACAAAATTATTATCCCTTGGACGCCATTGTTGGTTCTGATAATTATTTCCCCAATTCCTACCTCTCTTAGGATGGCGAACACCTACTGTTCTGATGTTTACATTGCCATTTTTCTCGTTCCTAAAATTACTACTATTATTATTAGAATTTCTGTTATTACGTGATTGCTCCTCATTGGACGCAACACGTTCTACACGTTCCAGATACTCAATGAAACGATCCAGATTGTCTCTAGGGGCTGATATAATTCTAGTTTGCCAGTACCATGGCAGTTTGGCTTCAAGACCTAGTATTATCATTTCAGGTTTCAGCTTTTCGTCCAAATGTGACAAACGTGAAATCCATGACCTAGCAAACTCTCTAATGGACTCCTTGCCTGCATTGAAGCGTTTTCCACTCCAAAATTCTCTCAACACTTCATTTTGCTTATTGCTAGACCAATACTCATTAATGAAAGCTGTTTTAAACTCCGCTAATGTTTTACACTTCAACATAACATCAGCTGACCAACGCATGGCGTCACCTGCTAAATGGCTTTTAACAAATGAGATTTTCTCTCGCTCAGACCATGTTGGTGGAATCACATCTTCAAAATCGTTCCAGAAATCTAGCGGGTGGATATTTTTATCTGGATCAAACCGCAAGAACTGCTGACACCCGATAAAAGCGGCATTTGCAGCTACAACTTGTTGTATACTACCATTACCAGAAGTTACTGAAGCTACTTTACTCTCAATGTTAGCAATGTTAGTACTGATATTTTCTACTTTCATTTCAACATTTTCAACTCTTTGTACAATATGAGTGGTATCAGTTTTGATTGCATCTACATCTGCTTGACATATGTTTACTTTTATATTAACATCTTTAAACCTATGTGAGCACAGTTCAGACTCCGCCTCGATCTTTTCTGTTAACTTGTGCTCCAGCTTCGCATCTTCCATTTGGAAGTCTTTGCGAACCTCAGCAACTTCGGATTTAACTGTTTTATACATTTCAGAAAACTGTTGAGCAACCTTTTTCTTAATATCTTCATGGTTGTAATCAATTTTATAATTCAAACTGTCTAGATCCTCTTTCAACTTATTGCAACCAGCCTTGAAGGTATCGCCCATTACCTCCAATCGTTTATTAAAATTAGTTTGACTGGCCACAATCCTGTATTTACCACAATTATATTAGATTTTAATTCAGCATTATTGGATTCTAGTTTATTGTCCATTGCCTCAAACCGCATATTAAAATTTGTTTGACTGGCAGCTATTGCTTGTAATATAACATTTAGATCAACAGCCCCAGCATCTTTGGGTTGCTCACTAGCTGGCTTTTTATCACACTCAGGTGACAAAAAACTAGCTCCAATACCAGAATCATCAAAACTAAATGAAACTTCTGATTGATTTGTCATATCTAACTTCTCCTTCTTAAACTCTACCATCTCTGAAGACTGTTTCATTTTTAATTCATCAGAGAAACTATCATCCAATAAATTTACAATTTCTACTTTCTGCTTTACTACAGGGGTCTCTATTATTGAATCATTACCCTTTCGCACACTACTGTCAGGAGACAATACTTCCTATTTCACTTTAACATTACCACTTTCATGCATGTTTATACTTGAAACGTTGTCTGAATTTACAGTTCCCTCAACAGACATAGGTTCTAATTTAAGTTTAAACTCAGTTTCTTTTGGCGGTTCCATCGCCGACAGTCTTTTAGTGCAGGTTAGTAAAATTTTTAACAGCTTTTCACTTAACTTAGTTCCTTCTGCACGCCGTTGTCGGCGCGGCGTACCAGGATTACTGATGCGACGTGGCACGTTGAACTGCAGACGGCACTCCGACTGCTGCGACGGACGACTGCGGTGCGGCGAGACTGGCTTATCGCGATGCCGGCAGCACCGCTAGACTCAGTGCCAGCTCCGTCAATCCAGATGTGTTGTTAATCCAATAGCGTCGTCCACATGCACACGTAACACATTCACTGTTCTATACTCAGTTGCGTGTCGCATTTCACTCGCGAATCCGAATAGTTAAAAAAATCACTTTCACTTAGTTGAATTCCCGGCCGATGCACCATATGTGGGGCGGCGAATAAGATTGATGTACTGTTGTATAAATGTTTGTTTGAATGTAGAAACACTTCCCGGCCGATGCACCATATGTGGGGCGGTGAATAGTTTGTAAAAAATAAATCTAATTGCTGTATAAATGCTTGCATGTTGAATCAGTTTCTGGCTTTTAGAATGTTGTTAATGCTGTCTTTCGCCGTTCTCAACACTGGCTCTCTATTTACTTTTTAGCACCCAGAAAGTGATTCAACAAAACGTGGAGCCAGTAATTAGAGATCCTAGTGCCCACTTCATCTGAGAACACCATTACAGCTGCAGCTTATAGCTCTGAGGAATTAGGAGATTGTCCGGGATTTCTATTCAAAAACGGTTATCCAAAATAGTTGAATATATTCTGAAATTCACTGATAAAAAACACAAGTATCCCTACAACCCAACTAACAGAGCAGTTCAGAGTCTAATGCGCTGATGCAACTATAAATGTCCGAATTAAATGTTAAAAAGAATGCTCGCCATAATTTGATGAAAATATTTCATCAAACGTCACGCTAAATATTTGGTAGAATGTCTGTCCCGCGACGGCACGTGAAAATACGACAATACGCAAACTGAAGCTAGATAATGAAAATCATCCCAGAATTAACACTTCACTTGAAATGTTTTCATGGTTCCGCGTATCTCTAGTAACTTAATGCGGCACCCGAGGCTGTTTGTAGCAGTGACACTGATGCGACGCGACTCCCGACACAGATGGCGTGTCATTCAGTGTCTGGAGAGAACTGGGGCCTTTCTTCCTCGCGCAGCGTTCTTATATATAAAGCCATGGTGCGGAATGCTAAGGGAACGCCTGATCAAATCGGCTCTCCCGACTAGCCGCTGGGCTAGTAACGCACCACTTCAAGTTACATAATAATTTATAGCTTCTTTTGCTGATGCCCGATGAAGCTCTTAATTTAAACGTGCATTCAGCACGCAGGTAAGTATTGATAATAAAATTTTGACGTGGCTAAGTTAAATATTTTGGGCGAGAGAATTAATTTAATTACACTGCACGCAGTAGATGAGCTCTGAACTGGCCCTTTTGAGATCCGCTATCGCTATAATTTTATAGGTATTCAAAAGAAACTTTTCACATCTTCATAGTCATAGCGGACCTCCAACCTATTTAAATCTAAACATCCTAGCCTTATTTACTAGCCTACTTAATCTATCTTGCTTCCTTCAGTTTTGAGACGAAAACCACAAAATCATGAATTTCCACTAAAATCTTAATTTGTGAAATCCAAAGTACTGTTTTTATTAAATCATTATGAAAGATGAATCTAAATATAAATTTTGAAGTCTCTAGCTCTTTTCTGTTGCGCCAATGATTTTTTTAGAAAAATGTCCAAATTTCGAAAATGACTTAAGTTATCGAACTGATATTCAACACACATTAATTTAGTATTATTCCTGACATGCTAGAAAAGTTTTAGGTCATTTGCTTGATTTTTAAAGTATTGCGCAACATTTATGATGTCAGAGCTAGTTACAGCAGACTGGCTGGCACACAATGGAAACTGATGTGAATTTACTACAACGTGAGTAGGCTGCTTCCCTACAGCGCGACCGGTATGGTCGCAGGTTCGAATCCTGCCTCGGGCATGGATGTGTCTGATGTCCTTAGGTTAATTAGGTTTAAATAGATCTAAGTTCTAGGGGATTGATGACATCAGATATTGAGTCCCATAGTGATCAGAGCCATTTGAACCATTGTTCATGTTGTCAGCGCACCAGCTTTGACGATCAGCTTTCTGAACTTAAGTCCGCACCATTGTTGAATCTGAAAATTGAAACGCACACTTAAATAAATAATCGCATCAAACTGAACAATTCAGTATGTCGTTAAGTAAAAGCATGCTTAAAAATACGTAAGTTGGCTCTGAGCACTATGGGAGTTAACTTCTGAGGTCATCAGTCCCCTAAAACTTACAACTACTTAAACCTCACTAACCTAAGGACATCACACACATCCATACCCGAGGCAGGATTCGAACCTGCGACCGTAGAGGTGGGCCAGTTCAGACTGTAGCGCCTACAACTGCTCGGCCACCTCAAAAATATATAAACAGGCTTATTTATATGTAATAGTTTATTAATGGGGTAATATGATCCCTACGGGGTATAATGATCCCCCCCCCCCTACATGATTATTTTGCCACAAAACCTCGTTCTGCACCAACAACAACGTTGTGGGAGAACGCCACCTTGTATGCTAACAACAACGCGAATATCACTTCCTTATAAACTGCCTTAAAAGCCGAAATATTTGTGACTCGCTTTAGAGGTACACAGTGTGACATAAAAACTTACAGATTTAGAACATACCTTAGATAAACAGGGCATAAAACGAAGTTTTCTTCTGTATATCTTGTTGCAGAACACACGGCTGAACTATATCACTGGAGTAACCTTAGATTCACGTGAGCTCTTAATTCACGAATTGTTCGTTGGATGGCAGCACTAACTGTGAAGACAGAGAGCGTGACCATTATGCCCCAAGGGATCGTTTTGCCCTGGTCTACTCTACTTACA
Source organism: Schistocerca americana (assembly GCF_021461395.2). Taxonomy (NCBI): domain Eukaryota; kingdom Metazoa; phylum Arthropoda; class Insecta; order Orthoptera; family Acrididae; genus Schistocerca; species Schistocerca americana. The sequence continues at coordinate 859,336,236 of NC_060130.1, read as the reverse complement.
GTTGGCAACAGTAAAACCCACATTACTCTACATCGGTCATCTTGTTTGTAGTATTGCTCGGTTTCGCATCGGGTTTGTGTATCTGACAGTATGACCTGGACGTTAGCGGTGATGCGTAGACGAGTAGGCAGATTCCCACCTCATGTATGGGTTGAAATTATTCTATGGCCTTACTGGCTGAGCGACGCCGTCAGGGGTCGTTGGCCCTCCTAGTGCAAGTCCTTTTCTTTACAGCCATTTTGGCAGCTTGTGCGTAGATGTTGATGATGATGATGATGCGGAGGAGGAGGAGGACGACTACACAGAACCTAGTCTCCGAACGGACAGATTTACGATCATGAGCAGAGCCCGAGCCCCCCGCGTGGCAGTCAGCCACGCTGACAACTCAGCTAGGGATGAGACGTAGAATCTTAGTGAATTTACATCTATACATTCACAAATGTGTACGAGGTAGAGGACCTTACGGTGTTGCAGTGGAAAATACACTGAATTGACAGAAGTCAGGATAGCGGTGTGCACATTTACGGATGGCCGTAGTATCGCGTACCCAAGGTATGAAAGGGCAGTGCACTGGCCGAGCCGTCATATGCACTCAGGTGACTCACGTAAAAAGCTCTCCGACGTGATTGTGGCTACACAACTGGAATTAACAGACTTTGAACGCGGAATGGCAGTTGGAGCTAAGCGCATGGGACACTCCATTTCGGAACTCGTTAGGAAATTAAGTATTCCAAGAGCCAATGTATCAACACAGTGTCGAGGATACCAAACTTCAGGCATTACCTCTCACCATAGACAAAGCTGTGACCGACGATCTTCACTTAACGGCCGATAGCAGCGGAGATTGCGTAGTTGTCAATGCTAACAGAAAAGCAAGATGGCATGAAATAATCGCAGATATCAATGTAAGACATATGACCAACGTATCCATTAGGACAGTGGGGCAGAATGTGCCGTTAATGTGCTGTGGTAGCAGACGACCGACGCGAGTGCCTTTTCTAACAGCACGACATCATCTGCAGCGCCTCCAGGATTCGTAAAAATATAGGTTGGGCCCTAGAAGACAGAGAAACCGTGGTCTGGTCAGGAAAGCCACGATTTCAGTTGGTAAGAGCTGGTGGTAGGGTTCGAGTGTGGCACAGACCCCTTGAAGCCATGGACCCAACTTGTCAAAAAGGCAGTGTGCAAGCTGGTGGCAGCTCCATAATGGTGTGGGCTCTCTCCTCCAACGGAACTGATCATTGACTGGAAACGGTTATGTTCGACTGCTTGGAGATCATCTGCAGTCATTTACGGACTTCATGTTCCAAAACAACAATGGAATTTTTATGACTGACCATGCGCCATGTTACTGTGCCACAATAGTTTGCGATTGGTTGTGGACAATTTGAGAACATGATTTGGCCATGCAAATCGGCCAACATGAATTCCATCAAGCATCTGTCTGACATAATCGAGAGGTCAGTTCGTGGATAAAATCCTACACGGGCAACTCTCTCGGTATAATGGACGGCTAAACGGAAACATAGCTCACTCAGTATTTCTCCACGGATTTGAAACTACTTAGTTGAGCCCATGCCGCGCCAAGCTGCTGCTCCAAGCCTGAAAACCGAAAGTCGGACACGATAATACGAGGTATCCCATGACTTTTGTCACCTCAGCGTACTGCCCCTCTGAGGTATGCCTGAACATTCGATGTCGGAAAGAACGCGTTACATGCGATTAGTGTCAATCGTACCGTCAGCGGTGGAAGTGTGGTACGAGCTCTTAAAATAAGCTGTTAAGATTTTATGTGACTTTCCCACGAAAAACAGTTCCACTCCTATCAACCGCAGAAGGTGTAGCCATTACAGTCAGCCGACCTCTCATGTTTAACGGAATTTAGAAACTTGTTCCTACAGCATCCTGTAGAAAACTGCAATTTTCCTGTTATTGTTTTGCTTGCAGTCGAGGTCATGTGTAATGTAAAGAGCATGTTCACGTATAGGAATAGTCATGTATAGGATAGCGGAAACGCATCCGCACTGTTTGCGAGTTTGCTCGTGTGAAGGGGTATTGTTACAGGACATGTGATTCGATGTAACGTTCGTCGCGATGCACTGAACGGAGTCGTGAACGAAGTATTACTTCAGTTTGTCTAGCCACAGTTTCCAGAAGAGAGACTTCTGAGAATTCATGGTTACTACACGACGGACCATCGGCAGACTTTTTAATCGTGTTGGACAAATTCCTTTGGTCCCATATGTCATGTTCTGTGGTTAGCTCGGTCACCGGAAATGAAACCAAAATAATTCTTCTGGGAGCATGTGAAGAGTGTAGTTTCTGGGACTCGTTTCCGTTCTCACGTGGAGCCGATTGTTGTGATGAACGAAGCAGTGGAAGTAGTGCTCCATAGGTTTCGGGTTCTTCAACGTGTAAAACAGTCGATGGTGCGTCGCTGTACACTCTGGTGTGTGAACTTTCGAACTATACCAGCAACGACACGGTCCTACGTCTGTTACACAGCAATATACACCGACACAACAGAATGAACAGACTATCGTGAAAGAGAACTTGTTTCGTCTGAGGGTTGTTTCATTCATTACTCAATGTTTCGTGTCTCACTTTTTGATGGTTGCTTACTACAGGGCTTCTCGCTGTTATGAACATACACTGACGGAAAAAAATAGCAACAACAAGAACGAGATGTACGACACAAATTAAAGTTGGTAGGGGTGTTTCTATATGTGAAAGATGATGTCTCTTCAAATGTCGCCCCAGCCGCATAGTAGTGGCGCTAGTAGCACCACTAAGGTTTGCTTTAAATTCGTGCTGTAGCGTCTGTGACTGCTAGTTAACTTCGAGACTGGACGAGGTGAGTTGATGTTAGTCAAGTACGCCTTTAAGGCGACAAAGACGGCATTATCATCACCTCACCCGGTTTAACACTATCGTGTAATAGGGCTACGAGAAACTGAATGTTCCTTCTGCGATACTACAAAAACACTTGGCAGGAATATAGCCACCATGCGTGACTACTGGTAGCGGTGTCTACGGGAATGTACGGTCGCAAGAAGACCGGGCTCCAGACGCACACGTGGCACTACCGAGAGGGAATACCATGTTCGGTGTATAGGCCTGGCGCGTCGTATTGTATCTGCAGCAGCAGTTTGAGCAGCAGTTGATACCACACTGATACAACTAACTGTTACAGATCGGTTAATTCAAGGACACCTCCGAGACAGACGCCCTCCAGCGCTCAATCAAATGGTTCAAATGGCTCTGAACACTATGGGACTTAACATCTGTGGTCACCAGTCCCCTGTAACTTAGAACTACTTAAACCTAACTAACCTAAGGACATCACACACATCCATGCCCGAGGCAGGATTCGAACCTGCGACCGTAGCGGTCGCGCGGTTCCATACTGCAGCGCCTAGAACCGCTCGGCCACTACGGCCGGCAGCGCTCAATCCACTGGCCCCAAACCACCGCCATTTACAGCTTCAGTGGTGTCAAGCGAGAGCTCATTGGATCGCAGGCTGGAGTTTTGTTGTGTTTTCTGATGAAAACTGGTTGTGCCTCGGTGCCAGTGCCGACCGTGTGTTAGGAGGAGCACAATTGAGGGCCTGAAGCCAACCTATCAGCGTGCTAGACACACTGGACCTACACCTGGAGTTATGGTATGGGTTGCGATTTCGTATGACAGCAGGAGCACTCTCGTGATTATTCCATGCACTCAGACTCCAAATATGTACATCAGCCTGGTGATTCGACCTGCTAAGCTGCCGTTCATGCTCAGCATTCCAGGGTGTTTTCCAAGAGTATAACGCTCGCCAACATAGCGATTTTGTAACCCAACATACTCTTAAGAATGTTCACATCTTGTGTTGGCCTGCTCGATCATCTGATCAGTCTCCAATCGAGACCACATGGGACATTACCAGGCGACCACTCCATTGTCGTCCACAAACAGCATCAACCATCCCTGTATTGACCGACTAAGTGCAACAGGCGTGAAACTCCATCCCACAAATTGACGTCCGCCATCTGCGCAACACAATCCATGCACGTCTGGATGCTTGCATTCAACATTCTGGTGGTTACACCGGTTATTAATGTGCCAGCATACCACATTTGCAATGGCTTATTTCGCACTTACCTGTGATGTAGCAAAGTTAATCACTTAAATATGTTAGCTAGACAAATGTATTTCCGAAATTTCATTACTCCATATAAACTACTTTTTGATGTTAAGATTCTTTATCCGTCAGTTCATATCCACAGAAGCAAATTAGTTGGGGTACGCAAACGAAAACATCGTACGTACATTATTACGCGGTAAAGAGCCACTGGACACCACGAGTCCTTATTACAAAATGCCCTGAAAATATCTCTTAATTACTTTAGATGTTTTCTCAGTTTGTTCTGGATAACACTGTAAAATTGTTATGAGGCGTACCTATCTATGAACGTTCCTTCTTTCGTCACCTTCCGGACGTGCATGAGCGACAGCATTATTTCTTCTTCCAATATTTGGTCTGATAGCCGACCACTACAGCCAAGTATTGTATAAAGTGTTTTAATTCCGTCACCGACTCAATCTGAAGCTAACTGTATGTTTGTCAGCCAAAATACCGGAAGAATAAATAATGTTGTCCTCGATGCCCATCTGAGAGATGCTGGCACACTCTATACGCCAAAAACCTTCACGAACCAACTACACCTATGTTTGCAAAATGTAATAGTTATATTTATACACACTTATCAACGTAGTCACACAAATTAGTCATCAGTACAGAATATTACTGATTACCGCACCTTAAAAGTTTTTGGCCTTCTCTCAACTACTTCACAAAGCCATACGAATGTTAGTATTGAACGCAACAGATTTTATATGTAAAATCTTTTAATAGTGTATTGTACTGACACTCATTGATTACTAGTTTCGGCTAAAGTATCAGCCTTCTTCATATTTGAAATGTCACAGGAAATTGCCCACAAAAAGGAAAACCGTGTAAAGTACACTGTCAAAATTACCTCTTTATTTGGCTTACGAAGAAAGACTGTGAAGAAAAAGTATTAAGTTACTCCAATTAGACACATAAAGTCGTGAGGAAAATTTTACAGACACTGTTTCAGAATATAGTATGTTACCTGTAAGTATCATTGTCCATAAAATGTGCATATGTACTACAATAAAAGTACAACAATGTTTTACCTGTCGCTGCATATGTTTTGCACTATTGTACGTGAAATATCATACTAAAATTCTGTTTTGCTACAAAGCACAGAACAGTTAAATATTTTCTGCCATTTACAGTCGGCTGTCCCTGACGTAAATTATATGCCTTTGCTTTTCACCAATACTCTGGGCATTGGCCTAACTGTCATATCACATATCATTCACTGGTACAGGAGCTGCTCCGTACTTCTTTTGGTCTTGTTGTCCATCGAATATTTTAAGCTAGACTTTCTCTTCCAAGGAAACATAAACCTATTAGCAATGTCCCGGGTAAGAATTCGCTACACATCTGTGCAACAACTCACTCCCAAAACTTCCTCTTTCCCTTTATATGCACTTTCCGTTGCACAGAAAAAACCGAACCATAAAATCGAATGAAAGTGCTTCACCATGGAATGATGGTCACATAACATTGCAAAATGTCTGCTAAAGATGCACACTACTCACAAACTTTTCACCAGTCACAACAGAATACCGCTTTATACAAGAGCCTGGATGTTGCTTGCAAGCAACACTATCCATTAAAGGACAAAACTTCAAACCTATTGCAGAAAACAGTGTGTCATTTCGGTGTTGATTGAGAGAAGAATGGCAAATGGTGGATTAACAAGAGGTTTATGACGGTAAATACATACCAGTTAATTTAATGAGTCCAGTGTCTGATCACAAGATTGACTGAAGATACGCTGTCATCAATTTAACACGTGCTTGTGAACGAAATTGACCACAGAAGAATTTTTGCATCTCACAAATCGCTGAAACATTACGTAAGCAATGCACAAAAACTATAACCAAGTAATAAGAAAAGTGTCAAAATGTGTCATTACACCAGTGTAAGGTGGAGGCGACAAACATTTCATATTCAGACACGTAAGAACGCCACACTCCTGTTTGTAAGTGTTTTATGTGTATGCTTACACGTCTTCAGCGTCTTTCGTTCCCTTCTCCTTAGCGTTAGAACTTAAAACACAGTAACCGGCCGGAGTGGCCGTGCAGTTCTAGGCGCTACAATCAGGAACTGAGCGACCGCTACGGTCGCAGGTCCGAGTCCTGCCTCGGGCATGGATGTGTGTGATGTCCTTAGGTTAGTTATATTTAATTAGTTCTACGTTCTAGGCCACTGATGACCTCAGAGGTTAAGTCGCATAGTGTTCAGAGCCATTTGAACCATTTTAAAAACAGTATTAAACATAGTGTATGTGAGGGGCGGTGGGGGACGAGGTATTCTGGACTGGAACAAGTAAATTCTGTAGAAATTGGTTATAGTAGCACACATTTATTCTTGTTAACGAAGAAACTGGCAATGGCCTTACCGCAGTGGCTACACCGGTTACCGTTGAGATCACCGAAGTTTAGCGCTGTCGGGCATGGTCGGCACTTGGATGGGTGACCATCGAGGCCGCCTTGCGCTGTTACCATTTTTCGGGGTGCACTCAGCCGCGTGATGCTAATTGAGGAGCTACTCGACCGAATAGTAGCGGCTTCGGTCAAGAATACCATCATAACGATCGGGAGAGCGGTGTGCTGACCACACGCCCCTCCTATCTGCATCCTCAACTGTGGATGACCCGGAGGTCGGATGGTCCTGATGGGCCACTTGTGGCCTGAAGACGGAGTGCAAATAACGAAGAAACTACGATGTTTGAAGATGTTGTAACCAAAATTCACCTGTTACGTATCGTAACCCTGCGTCTATGTTACGTATATGAGCTAGTGCGTCACAAGCTGATGCTGCGTATTTTGGACGACTGAAAATTAGTGACACCATATAGATAGCATCCGCATGTTAATGAGAAAACTTTGTTTGTTATATCAAATCATCAAAAATTCCAAAAAATAACCCTCATTAAACTCGTGCTGATTACTGTGTATAAGACCAGGTACTTTTTATTGCGACTGTAGATTTCCAACTCCACCAAAATGTCCAATTTCCATCCTTTAGGCGCATTATATAACATTTCCATGTTGTGTCTCACAATATCGTGAATGCTGTGCTAAATTATCCATATGCTACCATAAGGCCGTTCTGTTCTGGGAATGCACATGTTTTCGAAATATAGTTTCAAACGAAAGGTCCATCTGACCAACATAAAATTCTTCAGGCTTTCCCGGCGATCTAATGACATCTTGGGTTGTCGGGTGTTCTGCCGGATATCAGCGTCGTACTTGCACGATATTTCGGTCACGTAGCTCGAGACCTTCATCAGGTGCGACCTGAGACTGCTCCTCGAGTGGACCTGGTCCAGTATTTATGCCTATGGACTTCCCCCTCCACCAACGGCTGCAGGCGCTTCCTCTGTGGTCCGCGCTCATTCCCTGTGACCTGCTGAAGCGTTGCTGCTCCGTTTTCCGTCCGCTGCGGTTCTAGGTGTTCCCTCTGCGGTCCGCGCCCACCAAACCCGCTCCTGGGGGTTTCATCTACGGTCTGGGGTACCAGGCGTTCCCCCTGCGGTCCGCGCCCGCTCACCACGACCTGTTGGAGCGTTGCCGCTCCGTTTTTCATCTGCTGCGGCTCTGGATGTTCCCTCTGCGGTCCGCGCCCACCAGTCCCACTTCTGGGTGTTCCATCTTCGGTCTGGTGCTCCTGGCTGTCCGTCAGGGGCTCGTTTACCATCTCCATGTCTCTGGTTCTTCTGTTTGTGTAGTGTTGCAGCTGGCCCCGTTGCTCCTTTAACAATTCCAGAGCCGGATCCCAGGCTCTGCTTAACTGGTACCCTGTGTCACGATTCATAAGATCGTCAGCCATTTTAATCTCAATCGATTCTCATATGACACTGTCCCAAAATCTGGGTGTTTGTGCTAGAATCTTGGTGTCCTCATACTTCATGGCATGATCTAGCTCTAGACAGTGTTCAGCAATGGCTGACTTAGTCACCTGTCTTAATCTAGTGTGCCTCTGATGTTCTTTGCACCTGATCTCCACAGTTCTTGTCGTCTGGCCAATGTAGGACATGCCACATTGACAAGGTATATTGTAAATCCCTGGTTTTCGTAACCCCAGGTCGTCTTTGACACTCCCCAGCAGTCCCCCGATCTTGTTGGATGGACAGAAAACACACTTGATATTGTGTTTACGCAGGATCCTACTGATTCTGGCAGAAATAGAGCCAGCATAGGGCAGATATGCCACCTTCCTTGCTTCATCTTGGTCTTCTTGAGGAACTTGTAGTATAGTGGCTGGTCGGAGTGCCCTCTCAATCTGTCTGTCCATGTATCCATTCTTGGAGAAAACTGTTTTGAGACGTTCTATCTCTATGGGTAGATTCTCTTGGTCTGATAGGGCACGTGCTCTGTGGACCAAAGTCTTCAGAACCCCATTCCTCTGTGCAGGGTGGTGACAACTGCTGGCCTGCAGATATAAATCAGTGTGTGTAGGTTTTCGGTACACACTGTGGCCAATTGATCCATCTGCTTTCCTCTGGACTAGTACATCCAGAAATGACAGCTGGCCATTCTTCTCCAGTTCCATGGTGAACTTGATATTAGGGTGGCATGAGTTAAGATGTTCAAGAAACTCATTGAGCCTGTCCATCCCATGTGGCCAGATCACGAAGTTGTCATCCACATACCTAAAGAAGCATGTGGGTTTAAATGTGGCTGTCTCCAATGCCCTCTCCTCAAAACTCTCCATAAACATGTTGGCAACCACAGGGGACAGTGGGCTGCCCATAGCTACACCTTCAGTTTGCTCGTAATATTGGTTTCTGTACAGGAAATACGTGGATGTCAGTGTATGACTGAACAGGTCCAACAGAGCACCATCAAATTTCTCTGCAATCAGTTCTAGTGAGTCCTTCAGTGGGACCCTGGTGAACAGCGATACCACATCAAAACTAACCATGATGTCCGAATCTGTGATGTGCAGTTGCTTGAGGCGTTGCAGGAAATCTTCTGAGTTGCGGATGTGGTGAATACATTTCCCCACATATGGAGCCAGGAGACCTTTCAGGTACTTGGCTGTTGTGTACGTAGGTGCCCCAATATTACTGACAATAGGACGTAGGGGCACACCCTCCTTGTGTATTTTAGGCAGACCATACAGTCTGGGTGGCACTGGCGCTTTTTCCCGTAGTTGTCTGATGATCTTATCGGGCATCCCTGTTTCCTTCAAGAGAGCACTAGTCTTCTTGGCCACCTTGTCCGTGGGGTCACACTCCAGAATTCTGTATGCAGGGTCCTCCAGAAGTTGGCGTACTTTCTCATCATAATCCACTCGCTGCAAGATGACAGTGGAGTTCCCTTTGTCTGCTGGCAGTACCACAATGCTGTTGTCTTCCCGTAGTTTCTTGAGTGCAAGCCTCTCCTCGGTTGTGATGTTCGATTTCGGCGGCCTGGCCTTGGTGAGGGCCCTGCAGGTCTCTCGGCGGACTTCCTCTGCCACATTAGGTGGAAGTGTGGCTGCAACTTGCTCTACTGCACTGACGAAACCTGAAATGGGTACGTTTCTAGGGGTCGTAGCAAAGTTGAGACCCCTGCTGAGTACCTTTAAGGTTGTGTCATCAAACTGTATGCCACTCAGATTCGTCACCGTGCGTGTCTCTTCCATCTGCTGTGCTTTCTTGCTCATGCGGTCAAACTTTGCAGATTGGCAAGATGAGGCATTCCTTCTAGCACACTCAGCTAAAGACCAGGAGGCACGGTCTACCCAATCCCAATCTCCTCTTGTTAAGGAAGCTGCCATGTACAGATGAATGTGTAACAGCTCCCTGGCCACAACATCTAACCTGTGGCGCATATCTCGAATCCTCTCTCTCACCAGTGCCATGCTAGCTCTGCGTTTTATCTTGTTCGCCGCTCTGGAGTTGATGTGATGTTTAATTCTGGCAAATACTGGTACCACTTCTCCATCTCGACACCTCAGCAAAAAACTGAGAGAACTCAGCATCTTCCCTTTCTTCTGCCGTAGATTGTCCAGCTTCTTGATATTCTGTTACATCTCCTCCCCGTAGAGAGGAAACAGGGATGCCCGATAAGATCATCAGACAACTACGGGAAAAAGCGCCAGTGCCACCCAGACTGTATGGTCTGCCTAAAATACACAAGGAGGGTGTGCCCCTACGTCCTATTGTCAGTAATATTGGGGCACCTACGTACACAACAGCCAAGTACCTGAAAGGTCTCCTGGCTCCATATGTGGGGAAATGTATTCACCACATCCGCAACTCAGAAGATTTCCTGCAACGCCTCAAGCAACTGCACATCACAGATTCGGACATCATGGTTAGTTTTGATGTGGTATCGCTGTTCACCAGGGTCCCACTGAAGGACTCACTAGAACTGATTGCAGAGAAATTTGATGGTGCTCTGTTGGACCTGTTCAGTCATACACTGACATCCACGTATTTCCTGTACAGAAACCAATATTACGAGCAAACTGAAGGTGTAGCTATGGGCAGCCCACTGTCCCCTGTGGTTGCCAACACGTTTATGGAGAGTTTTGAGGAGAGGGCATTGGAGACAGCCACATTTAAACCCACATGCTTCTTTAGGTATGTGGATGACACCTTCGTGATCTGGCCACATGGGATGGACAGGCTCAATGAGTTTCTTGAACATCTTAACTCATGCCACCCTAATATCAAGTTCACCATGGAACTGGAGAAGAATGGCCAGCTGTCATTTCTGGATGTACTAGTCCAGAGGAAAGCAGATGGATCAATTGGCCACAGTGTGTACCGAAAACCTACACACACTGATTTATATCTGCAGGCCAGCAGTTGTCACCACCCTGCACAGAAGAATGGGGTTCTGAAGACTTTGGTCCACAGAGCACGTGCCCCATCAGACCAAGAGAATCTACCCATAGAGATAGAACGTCTCAAAACAGTTTTCTCCAAGAATGGATACATGGACAGACAGATTGAGAGGGCACTCCGACCAGCCACTATACCACAAGTTCCTCAAGAAGACCAAGATGAAGCAAGGAAGGTGGCATATCTGCCCTATGCTGGCTCTATTTCTGCCAGAATCAGTAGGATCCTGCGTAAACACAATATCAAGTGTGTTTTCTGTCCATCCAACAAGATCGGGGGACTGCTGGGGAGTGTCAAAGACGACCTGGGGTTACGAAAACCAGGGATTTACAATATACCTTGTCAATGTGGCATGTCCTACATTGGCCAGACGATAAGAACTGTGGAGATCAGGTGCAAAGAACATCAGAGGCACACTAGATTAAGACAGGTGACTAAGTCAGCCATTGCTGAACACTGTCTAGAGCTAGATCATGCCATGAAGTATGAGGACACCAAGATTCTAGCACAAACACCCAGATTTTGGGACAGTGTCATATGAGAATCGATTGAGATTAAAATGGCTGACGATCTTATGAATCGTGACACAGGGTACCAGTTAAGCAGAGCCTGGGATCCGGCTCTGGAATTGTTAAAGGAGCAACGGGGCCAGCTGCAACACTACACAAACAGAAGAACCAGAGACATGGAGATGGTAAACGAGCCCCTGACGGACAGCCAGGAGCACCAGACCGAAGATGGAACACCCAGAAGTGGGACTGGTGGGCGCGGACCGCAGAGGGAACATCCAGAGCCGCAGCAGATGAAAAACGGAGCGGCAACGCTCCAACAGGTCGTGGTGAGCGGGCGCGGACCGCAGGGGGAACGCCTGGTACCCCAGACCGTAGATGAAACCCCCAGGAGCGGGTTTGGTGGGCGCGGACCGCAGAGGGAACACCTAGAACCGCAGCGGACGGAAAACGGAGCAGCAACGCTTCAGCAGGTCACAGGGAATGGGCGCGGACCACAGAGGAAGCGCCTGCAGCCGTTGGTGGAGGGGGAAGTCCATAGGCATAAATACTGGACCAGGTCCACTCGAGGAGCAGTCTCAGGTCGCACCTGATGAAGGTCTCGAGCTACGTGACCGAAATATCGTGCAAGTACGACGCTGATAGCCGGCAGAACACCCGACAACCCAAGATGTCAACATAAAATTACTCACAGTTGGCGCAGTTCAGCTTCTACACACCAGAACCGATGAATGTATCCCGGTTTTTTCCTGTGTGTGTACTTTTATGACGTTCTTACTTGTTTGGACACGAAAGGTTTGTCTTCTTAAACTTACACTGGTGCCATGACGCATTGTATCACGTTTGTACATTTTTAGGTACTGCTTACGTAATGTTCCATTGATTTGTGATTTGAAAAACTTTTCCACCAGTGACTTATGTGCACAAGCATGCGCTGTGTTGACGACAATGTGTTTTCATTCAATCTTGTGATTAGACACTGCCCTCACTTTATTAACTGTTATGCATTTGCCATCATTTACCTCTTTTTAAATCTGTTAGTGGGCTTTACAATACTTTTCCCATGATGTGCAACATTCTGTAACATACCAGATCTGAAGATCGTTGAGTGCTCAGCAGAACCTAGTAATAAATGATTCTCAACGTATTGCTACCTGGACATTAAAGGATGTCATATAAAAAAGTCTTAAACGATTAACAATTTCAAATATCGCTTTTCTCCACACTGATCTTGTAAGGAAGTAATTGATGTCAGCAGTTGGTAAAATTATGTCGACTGAGCTATATCTGAATCTTTAAAACTGGCAATAGAGAAAACTTTGCAGCAGTAAATCACATTTTTTGTAGTATTCAGTTACAATTTTCAGCATTAATGATCGCATTGTTTATGATTACTCAACCTATACCTAAATGATTCCCATGACTTCTGTACTTTCGTAATGTAGTTCTTTCATAGTAAATGCCAATAGAGTTCGATATTTCCTTACTCATTTAGATGGGAAATCTGTGACTGTAGAAACTTTTCATCTCATATTTTCCCCATGAGCGATGCTAGTTGCTTCTTGAAATCCACGCAGTCTGTTGCAGCGTTTTGTATCCGTAAATATAATGGCTAGTTAGAGTAACATTCGGAGTTCATCAGTAATAGAGCATAACGGTAAACTGTTTCTTGCACGAAACACCCCGAACAATTACATGGAGATATCGCATAAATTGATAAAGAAAATTGTGGGTCGTTAGAACAGCTCTCCCCACTTGCAACTGGCAGCCTATGCAAACATCTAAGAAAAGGTCATAGTCTGTGGTACTACGGTTGCAGATGCACACTACCTGAAGAAAGGGTTTGCGAGCTAACATCCCAAAAATATTCGGGTTCACATGCGGTTCCTCTTCGTCGAAATCTCTTGGCTCAAACTCGTCTAGGAGTTGAGTCGCACGTGTCACATTACACGCCCTAAATTAGACACTTGTGACGTTTTGGTTAAATTGTCTGACTGATGGAAAGTTTGCGAAATTGTATGAAACATACAAGTATGATATTACTTATAACGACAGTAATAATAATATCGGGAGCTAAATTAACGACGCACAAATGATGTAGGCCACACAGTTGCGATTTGGTTAGAATAATGTTTATTCAGAAAGCAAACTAATAGCCAAAGTGGTCGTATTTAGAATTACTATTACACTCGAGCGCATATCCATTTGACACGATCATTGACAATCTCATGGCGAAGTACAAGTCCAATACTCCACCTCGTTATTTTCGCGAAAAGTTAAGAGTTCACACCAGGCGCACGGCTGCTCACCGCTCAGAGACTAAGTCCCACGATACCACACAACGAGAAATTTTCTAAGTCGTTTCACTTCCTAGCTACCTAAAGACTGACCGTCCGCTTTCGTGTCTCCAGCAGCACTGTACTCCTTGGTGTCTAGACCAGAACTGTCCTTCTGCCGGTCTCCGGCCACGTCGTCCGCGTGCCAAACATCGTCGCTCAACTGGCTAGAGCGGTTCCCTGTCCTGAAGCCGTCCATCTGATCGGCTACAGCTTATTCTACATAATTTTACATTTTAACATATTTAAATTAACAAAGCTTGACCCCTTTGACGTTCTAAATAAAGTAACAACAATATCCATTAGATAATAAACGTTAAATTCTTTTATATAGAACCAGTACAATTTCTTTGTTAACTATTAATGTCACAGCCAGTAGCCTTGCACCAGTGTGATTACTGATTAATAAATGAAAAACAAAAGTAACTATTAGGCACTAAATCTTACAACAAATTTTCTATTACCTAATGATTCAATAAAATTCATGGATTGTGTTCGTTCAATTTGTTTTGTGTGGAGGAGATGAAGATCTGATGCTTAACGGAAAATACTGATAATTTAAATGTACTATATCTTTTAAACAAATAAAGTTACAGAGTTGATATTTACAACATTTGTCATTTTAATGATGTCGACCGTTAAGGTCGACTAAAGCGTTCAGATTTTAGCATTCAGGTCTTTGTCACAAATCCTGTTAATTTCACTTTAACAGTAAATCCTAAACTATTGCAGATATGATCAATAACCAAATTTTATTGGGATCGCCATGAAAATTTATGAAGGATGGTAGATTCAAACTACTGTGGCTTCATTCCCTGAATTACTACAGAATTAAATAGTTTTCCTAAATGTTCCCCTTTATGGCCGATCTTAGGTCCGCCATATTGAACGTTGCTATGTCTCCCTGGCCACAAACAGCTCCTGCGGGGTTTCCCTATGACGTAGGTTCTCGTCTGTCTCACTCGCACACTATAGTGCGTAGAGCTCATTCAGCACATTAGACGCCTGTGAATTTCGCCACCTCGTGATGAAGCTGCGCTCTTTGTGACACACGGTCCTGGACGACAGGGTTCGTTTCTCAATTCCTGAAGCCTGACTCTTAAATGAGAGCGAAATGCTTGTTAACTCACAGGGTGAATCATCCAGATGGGGAGGAGAAATGAAACTTTACTGGTTCACATAGCATATGATGTTATTTTAGTGATTGCAAATTCGAGTCAAATTTACGAATTACTTGGCACTGTGAGTCAACTTATCAGTATGGTGTTGCACCCACTCTTACATGTTTATATGCACTGAATCGGTTGGGAAGTGTGTCATCAAGCCTTTCTAACCTCTCGTGAGACAACCTCAACAACAGGTCCTTGATATCCTGGATACTGACACTGGGACGGGATTGACGTTCGAGTTCGATCCTCGCATGCTCTGTTAAAGACAGATTTCGGTATCTTGATGTCCACTGGAGCACTTCAACATCACGCAGAAAGTTTATAGCGACAAGTACCGTCTGTGAAGCAGCATTGTCTGATGATGATGATGATGATGTTTGGTTTGTGGGGCGCTCAACTGCGTGGTTATCAGCGCCCGTACAATTATCCAATCTTTGCTCAGTCCAATTTCGCCACTTTCCTGGATGATGATGAAATGATGAGGACAACACAAACACCCAGTCATCTCGAGGCAGGTGAAAATCCCTGGCCCCGCCGGGAATCGAACCCGGGACCCCGTGCTCGGGAAGCGAGAACGCGACCGCGAGACCACGAGCGGCGGACAGCAGCATTGTCCTGTTGATGATTGGACCACGATATAGCGGAGCGCAAGGCAACGTATGAGGTCGCAGGATGTCCGTTATATTTGCAGAGATCCCTCAATCACAACCAGCTGAGACCTGAAGCTACCCCATGATGCCAGCAGCATCATCGTTGTGTGCCCTTTTGAAGTCCAGAAATACCTTAATAAGAACGGTGAACTGCTTGTTTTATTAATTATTTGATTTCTACTGATAAACAAATCAAATGAGAAACGTGAAAAAATGGCGCTAAGTCTGTTACCAGCCTAACATTTTCACCAGGTAGTTGCCTACTGCACCGCCGAATATTCCACCGAACTACGAATGCATTATGCTGCAGCTATGAACATTTTGGTACATCTGACCCCTCTTGACTCCACATCACGAAATGACGTTTACTAGAACTGCAGTGCTACGAATGCGCAGTGTTCATTACTGTTCTTAGAAGGTGTGTACTTATAATAAGTATAAGAATTATGTTTATCCTTCCACTACACTCACAATCACAAATTTTATTAGCAGCTCTGTACACGCCGTTATGTGACTGTCTCGTGTGTAACATGGCAAGTAAATCATATTTCAGCCACAGCCACTTTTGTGCTGTCGACCACTAGATCATAGGGTCTGAAAACTCCAGTTGTAGTGTTAAAACGTCTAGTAAGGAATATGCTATCAAAAGTCTATAATATTCTTCTGTACCTGCGAACATTGTAACAGTTTAACCTCTAATATTGTGTAATTTAGTTATTAATTACGCTTAATATTTTCCATTGGATAAGATGTAACTTCAAAGTTGACAAACAATTCAGATGCACAACAGGCCATGGAGGTGGATTGTATCTTTGATTATAATGTTTCGTTATCTAAGAACTAGTGTCCCATCCACATACTATTCAGATGTTTAATTAAGATGGCCCAATAAGTCGAAAACTAGACTGAAGTGAACAGAAATCAGTAGAACAAAAACAGTGTACTTGTTATCCTACCTCTAAAAAAATCAGCAATGAAATGAGACCACCAACGACTCTATCCACACCTAACCGAAAATGTGGGACAGTTGAAGGAAGCAGCAAAGATTCAGGTCCACTGTCAAAGGAAACACTGCTACCACGACTCTCACAGCGACGTTACACTTTAGAAGTCCAGTAACTTAGCCTTATTTTTTGCGTGTGCACTTTTAGCGAATTAAGAAATATCTCACTTTCTCGAGATCAAACACTGCTATTATTATCTGAATATCTTAGTATTTTCAGACATCCGTAACACATTATTAATTTCCTAGCACTAGCAGAAACGACTTCGGATGTATTTTCTGGCACCGCCCGTATTTCGGAAATTCGAAGTTCAGTGTACTCGCGTGGACCTGGCATCACATAAAATTTTTATCTTACCTTTAAAATCGCTTGTATGTTACCTTTTTGATGTTTTGTTACAAATTTTCAGGCCCAACAAATAATAACATCTAAGAGTTGTCTATCTAAAGCTAGACATCAGGCATACTCGAAGGAAGTAATCGATATCGGAGTTTAACGTCCCATCGACTTCGAGGTCATTAGAGACGGAGTCCAAGCTCGAGATGTTACACGGATGGGGAAGGAAATCGGCTGTGCCATTTCGAAGGAACCATCCCGGCATTTGCCTGGAGCGATTTAGGGAAGTCACGCAAACCGTAAATGTGCATGGCCGAAAGCGGATTTGAACAGTCGTCCTCCCTTTTGCGAGTCCACTGCGTTAACCATTACGCCACCTCGATCGGTAGGCACACTACGGGTCTCAAAGTTGTATTAATATGCTGTACTGCCGTTGCGTTTGAGGTACCTTGCACGATTTAGATTCCAAATCTTCTCTAACCTGTTTTGCTTTTATAAATCTACCACACTGACAGCAAGGAAACAGACTTGTTACTAGGCTCGACGTAGCTTGCCGAAAGAATTACGCTTCTGCGTACAGCTAAGGTGGCAGGATATAGCAGCCAGACACAGTGAACAAATGTCACGTATCATCACCCATTTTATGCTACTTTCATATACACGGTATTAGAGCGTTTACTGCCTTGTATTCTTTATACAAATAGATTTGAAACAATACGTAAAGGCTACTGGTGTCATGCAGTGACATTAAGAATAAAGAAAATGAAGCTACCAGTACAGAGGTGAAAATAAATGCAATTGAAAAATAATTATACCAGTTCTGAAGGTCTAACGTTTAATCAAAATAAACTGAACCCTATTTTAAATAAACGCTATTCAACAACAAAGAACAGATCCCCTATGGATGCCGAAATTGATGTGGCAGCCGCTAGGAGTAGAATTATTTATGCTAGGCAAGGAGAGAGATCATTTCACGCTATAGCGCTAAAATTAACATAAATAAAGAAAACGGACCACCCCAATAAGCTGACCGAAGAAATTTACAGGTATTTCAAATCACTAGTTTCGGCGCAATACTTACGCCATCTTCAAGACTTGTTTACCACAGAACAGTTTATATGGCTACAATAACTAAGTCTGATAAGCGAATTAATGTAATAATAAAGTACCACAAAATCACATAAACTATAAATGGACTAACAACAAATAAACCGAGAGTGTGTACGTCAATTACATTTTTAGCCGTAACTAGTGTAGTTATTTTCGTATGTGAGAAAAGATGAAAGATTCAAAAGACAGCAGTTGGCTCACTTTAAAATTTAACAGTAAAATATAACACAGTCTACAGCTGTATTAGATTTAACAAATGGGCAAAATATCAGACATGACTAAACTGAAAACATAACATTAATGTACAAAAACGTATGTAGAAGGTCATAAGAGTGATGTAAAGAATTGAGAGTGTGCTGGCGTATATGCGACTAATCATTCATGCAATACGTGCCAAGCATGGTAAGAGTGAAAGTGGCACCGGATTCACTTCTATACTCTGGTCCCCAATACCGATGTACCGTTGTTATGGACAGCTTGGTATATTGGTACTACACTGTCCATGTACTGTTCCTGGTACGTTGACCGTCGCATTGTTTAACTAATTTTGCCTACGTTATTTTTATTAAATGAGGACGAGGTACATAAAGATGCAGTGGCGGTTCGTGAGTATACATTTTGGGTTTCACAAATTTTTAGCTTCAGATACATATGAGAGTGTGAAATAAACATCATACGCTGTATAACAGTTATGCTTATCAACATATTTATACCATTAGAGCCACTACCAATAATAATAATAATAATAATAATAATAATGCCACAACTCGTCTGAAAAAAGAAAGAGTAATTTTTGCGGAATCTTGTTGCTTTTTACATAATTAAGTACAGTTTAGGAAAAGAACGAAATAACGTTTAAGCTTTAGCTACTCTCTGTTTCGCATTTTTCTGTAAGTGGGAGTTTTCGTGATCTTTTATTTTTTCGGACAAACGTACAAGTTCCCTAACACGTATATTAGTTAACGTATTAACTTCCAGGCTGAAAATCAGACATTATTTCGTTTCACCATACAACAACTTACTCTTATCATACACTTCTTTGTTAAATGTTCGCTTATAGTCACGCTTATTTGATTTCGTCATTTTCTCAGTCAACGGATCTGGTCTGGTATGCCCTTGTTCCTGTGCGGCTAACTTTTCCTGGTAATTTTCTTTACATTTAGAGCTTAAAACAGATTCAACAGAGTTCATATCGTCACTGCACACGAAAGCCGTTTCGTGTACATTAAACAACCAGCTCTAAACACGAACTGCTAATTGTTGAAATGATAAAATTCTAATAATACTGTCTACCAACAAGGTCAACTGACATGAATACAATGAGGCGCTGAGAACCATGAGGGCCAAAAGCACACCGTCGTCGATCCCACATCTAAGTGAATATCAAAGAAACCAGTCAGACAGCTTTTCGTGGAAGTTCTTCATATATACAATGTCGGCCTACATCACAGATAAACCTGACCCATCATAAGACCAACATATATCAGAAGCATGAATAAATGCTACCGTCTCATAATCGATGATGATGTGTTTTATTTGTAATGTTTCCATAAGATGAGGTTCAACAGCTGAAAAGTATTTTGTAAAATGCATTTTAACTGTCAGCTATTTATTTGTCTCATTAGTCATCTGTTGATTTTGGTTGTTAACCACCATCCAGGATGTAGGGTGCAACAGATTAGTTAATAGCATCCCATATTCCTTTGAAGCTGAACAATATCTAAATTATTCCGTAAATGTACAAACAATTTGTCTTAGAACATTGACAGTAATATCTCATTCCAAACAGACAGACATCACAAGAGGAACTCTACTTTATGGTTCTCAGCGCCACAAATGGAGTACCGTATAGTAAAATCCAAAGCTTAACACACTATATCTCATTCAGAATCCACCAAAATAGGTTTTTCTGTCAGTAAAACTGTATCATATAGTGGTGTCTGATCTAATGTTACTATATGGTGAGTGAACTGGCATATCTGAGGACTGTGCTATCGTCTAGCTCGATTTGTGCCAGGTGCACAAAAGTCTACTGCAGCGTGCTACCAGCTGGGGGCACTGACGTGAACTTGTAGTTGAGTGGCAGGGGTATCTGTGAACGCCATGAACCGTGCATATTGTTTATCAAATCAGTATGTATTTAGTCCGTAAGGCAATTACGTCACGCCAGTTGTGCATACGCAAAAGCTCTTTAAAGCGTTTGCAACTGAAGATGTGCTCATGACCCTGATGCCAAGCTTCACGAAGTCTAAAAGTGTAGCAATGTAGCATAGCGCGGAAGATTTAGTGCCATGTGCTTTAGATTACCGCATTTACATTACGTTTAACAGCGTTCAAAGAAAAATAACCAATAAAAACGAGAGGTGTCAAAAGTTAGGAAGTTCATGTGTTCTTGTGCTCTTACACAGCAGCCGCCACTGTGAAGATTTTTAGTTTTCTCACCTTTCCGAATTTGTGTTTATGACTTAGTGACAAAATAGTGCATATGACACTCGTTATTCCAGCATTCAGAATAATCCATGGGTTTTAGTTTTACCAGAGGTTTTTCATCAAGTTGTTACTTTTGTTTCAGCATCGTATTTACGTATGCTGATTTGCATTTGTACATGGCTTGCACTTAGTCTGTATCGTTTTGGTTCCTTGCTGCTGCCTTTGGTATTTTACATCACTTTTATGACCTACATGCACTTTTTATGCATTAATGTATATGTTTTCAGTTGGATAATGTCTGATATTTTGCCCCTTCACTAAATCTAAAATTGCTGTAGACTGAATTTAATTTTACTGGTACAGTTTTAAAGTAAGCCAAATTCTATGTTTTGAATGTTTCACCTTTCTTCTCACACGACAGTTGCTGGTAGTCCGGAATAATTTTCTTTGATAGTACGGCTGTGGTGGTTCATCTCCTTTATTTATTTCACAAGCCGCTGTTCTACGTCCGCAAAAACGATGGGCTTCCACAAAATTAACATGGGATCAGTGAAAGAAAAGAGCAGTACGCCTCTTAGTGCTCGTGCCGTTGTTATCGAAAATCTACGTGGCTTAAGAGGAACATTGTGAACTGAAGGGTTAATCAGAATTAATTTCATGTAGAGCAGCTGCAGGCAGGTGCGCGTGCAGCAGTGCGTGTCTTATACCTGCTGCTTAGTGGAGGTAACGGCGACGGCAGTGAAGCCCGGCAGATAATGTGCTGGCCCTTTGTATCGCGTGGCTGGTGCCTGCCTCAGCGCCCGGGGGCTCAGGTCCCATCAGCAGCGCTAATCTCACTGACACTGCCCCACACTGGATTCCCGGCGGGTCTGCGGTGACTCGCCACAGTGAGGCTGGTCCTATCAACGTGCCTCGTCCTCTTCGTTCGCTGGCACCGGTGGACTTAAGCCCACAACGCGCCTTGTCACTGTCCCTAGCCCTGCAAAGTCACTGGTGCTCACCGCATCGGGCAACTTCCATCAGTTACAAGAGCAATAGGCTTCCGAATAAGAGAATAAAACAATCAGTACGAAACAAAAAGGGCCTGTCTTTAATTTCCATAGCAGTTTTTTTCTTTTTGCATTACCAATCCAGTGCTCATATTCGTAGCCAGAATCCACCGTTTTTCACCATTCATCGATAGAAAGTTGTCTCACTTCCGATAGCTGAAGTTATTGCAAAATGTTCAGTTCTTTGTCTACTCCTTCACGTTTCGTCTTGGTTGTATTTCACGGTAGGCAACTTCTGTTGTGGCTGAAAGAGTGACTCGCAATTCCTGTTACTGGGCACTGTAAAGCTTTAAACATATCCACTGGTGTCACATCTTCGTAATGAAAACTCAGTGAAAGCTTAATCCTGCTTCTAACGCCTAATCTTGGCTACCTACATATGAGAGACGTCAGAATAAAATTCACCATAAATCTAAAGGAGCTGGCGATGATTTCTTTGGCGGTTTCTCCTTTTATGTGCACAGAACAAAACATCTAAAACTCTCCATTCACTAGGTGGAATTAATCTACGTCTTCATTGTTAACTCATTTTGTAAGCACAACAGTACAATACTCCACAGATGTCTGGTTAATTATGGCACCTCACGTAGACTGCAGAAGAAATAGCAGTAGTACCACAACGAAAAGTTAATCAGATATTATTAAAGGAATGTTAATTCACTTCCTATTGTAGTACGTTCTTAATAATTCAGTCATACACATTTCTCTGCTTCTATTTTTGAAACACTCGCAGTGGCGGTTTTTAGTGACCATACTCCACATTTGCGAAGAATGTACTGTACATGTGTACTTAATTATCCTGTTCAGCCTAGGATATCCTTATGGCTGGTTGCTTTTAAATTTCCCTATATCAACCTTAACGTTTCATTGGGCAAAGGATTAAGCTTTCAAAATTTAGCTCCACTTCTGATAAATAAAATATAGTTACTCCGAAGAGAAGTTGTACGAGCAAAACACATACAATATAAAAAGCACAGCCATAAAAAATATAGCTAAGAAACGAACAATAACTACTTCCTTACATCAGTAATATCTATATTTAGAAGTAAAATGCAATGTGGGTTCCCGTGTACGGTAGCCTAATGTGTGAACAGATCCACATTATTTAAAATCATGCTCCAGTTCATGTCAAACAAATATTCGTCTAGTGAACACAATCCCTGGTATGGTGTCACACTGTCACACACTCCTCTACCTTTCCTTAAGCAGTTGTGTTTCATCCACCATGGTGGATTGTTCACTCAAAGTCTTTGCGTGACGTTTATGTAATGTAGGCCGTAAATGTCACGAAACCACGAAAGAAGACGGAGATAACGGCATCAGATTGCTTCTAAAAGGAATGCCTTTTCCAGAAATCGGAGAAATACTTGGCAGACTAGACCTACCAGTACAATTAAGGTTGTTATGTGCAAATTTAATCAGAACAACACTTACGAAAACGAATCACAAAGTGGTCGTTCTGAAGTAGTGCATGAACTGCTGTGCGCATTACAGGTTTTTCGTAAGCTCTAAACCGAGAATAGTCTGTTAAGAACACGTTGACCACTAGGTTATACGAATGTATGTGAGCTATGTTTACTCCTTAGTGAGTGGCCAATTCAGTCGTTTCCAAGCTTACAAACGAGTGTAACGAATGATCTAACGAAAGAAACAGAGCGACACCGAAAACTACATCAGTTTAAAATGACTTCTTCTGTCAAAGAACCGTATTAAAAGTTCAGTTTTCACCATTACACACAAGTAGAACCGTCGTAGTGAGTGAATATAAAAGTTATTCTAACATTAAGTTATTCATACATAATTACTGTCTTAAATAAACATGTTATACAATTACTCAAGTAAAACCTGAGTTCAATATTTATATTTATTTCAGCGGCAGGGCAATTTACTCATGATGGTCGTGATGGTGTTGGATGTACTCCTCTGTCTCCAAGCTAACAGATAACCAGTTGTGAACCGTTTTACAGTTTGATGTGCAACACGAGACAAACAAACAATTTTTGTATCTCCATATCAACTAATGGTACATATGCAATTAGTACGGAAATACAGTACATATTCTGTAACGTATATAAGCTGACAACAGTCGTTCCTACATTGTCAGAACTAATTAATTCACTGTGACATACAAGTAACGGATCTCGCAGCAGAAAATGAATGGACCCATTGCCTGATGGCTAATTGCAAGCTAGAAAATATATAATGAGATAATGGAAGCGGTATCGGTGAGGTATGGAATCTAATCACTCCACGTATTAAATTATGGTACATATAACACGGAGAAGGAATGAAATATAGAATGAGTACTGAAAGGGGATGGTTTTGCTCAGCATATTACCTTGTTCGCTCGACAGTAAAGAATGTCTCAAGAGTAAATAGTGGAGACAGGCATGTGAGAAGCATTTTTTCACCATGTTCCATACGTATTGCAATCATACGTCGTAAGGTTGTAGAACCTTACATATTGTTCTTTACATTCCATGACAGATGGCTTTTGCTTAAAATGCCTCTGACCACTATGGGACTTAACTTCTGAGGTCATCAGTCCCCTAGAACTTAGAACTACTTAAACCTGACTAACCTAAGGACATCACACACATCCATGCCCGAGGCAGGATTCGAACCTGCGACCGTAGCGGTCGCGCGGTTCCAGACTGTAGCGCCTAGAACCGCTCGGTCACCCACAGATGGCTCTCTTGGTGCTGCATACGTATCCGAGATGGAGAGGAACGTTCTGATTGTAACTTATTACGAGTCATGTAAATTTGTTCTCCTGTGTTCACTATTATTGGTTATTTTCTGTGGAAATGACGAACCTGTTTAAGTGCTTCTAGGACAGGTGAAGAAACTTTCCCTACGGCCGTTAATCTGGATTGTAGATTGCAGCAATGAGTTATACACCTGCCTGCCTCGCATATCAATTGGCAACACACCACGCTATGCGGTCTTGAGTTTCTGAGATGAAAGGAAGGAAGGTTAGAGCTTAACCTCTCGTCGACAACGAAATCATTAGTGGCGGGCGCAAGATCGGATTATGAAATCATAAGAAAGAACTTCAGCTGTGCCCTTTTGAAAGGAACAACTCCGGTATTGCACTGGAATGATTTTAGGAAATCACGGAAAATCCAAATCTTTAAGGCTGTAAGGGGATTTGAAGCGTCATCCTCCGAAATGTGAGTCCAGTTTGATAACCACTATACAGCCTTGCTCGGTAGCGGTTTTAAAATGTGTAGTAATATTTAATCAGTGCATTATAAGCAGAATGTGCGTTCTTTTTTATATAATTAAATAATTTAAAGTCAGTGTGATTTCGATAAGTACGACTCGTACCACACTGATAAAGTTCGGGGATGGACTCTTCATTATCAACGATTTTTTTTTAGATGCTTAATAGGTACTTTCATCTTGGGCAACACTGAAGTGTGAGAAATTTCATGTTGCTACGAGATTTGGATTCCAACATAAACCGCAAGCGCTCCTACAAATGTCGGTTCCCAGGTCACAGCAGTCTATGGCCTACAGTCTCTGCGACAACGTGTACAATAAAGCGCTTTAATAAAGATAAAGAATTGTGAAGTGAGAATTAATTTACTAACACGTGCATCGTAGCAATGTTATACGATGGAGAAACTGTGACGCCGCCCAACGAGAACTGGGCGCAAAATGTCGGGTACTTTTGCACTGACGGTGGGGAAATCCGCCAATACGGCTGTTAAGGGGAGACAGGCGGCAGTAAAATTGGTCGTCTGAACGAGAGTCGTCAAATATTGGGCACGGTCCGGCCGAGGGGAAATATCTGCTGACCGCGCCGGGGTCGGACATGCTGCTGATACAGGCACTGCACCCTTCGAGGCGTCCCCTACCCTATCTCCGCGTTCTCCCTTTTCTTAACAAACTGTAAGTACCGCACTATATTTTATCAGGGAAGCGAACCCCACATAGACTCTTTATTAGCAGCAGCAGGACGTTCCAACTTAACTGACTTGCACTTAACCACTAACGACGGCTCAGAATCGTTTAGCCATCGCTGTTGTTAAGTTATAAATTAACTACAGGAATTCACGTCGGATTATCATAATGCGCTGTACTACGTAGCTTTTGACTGAGATAATATCTTAGGAATCCTACAAGTGTTCTACACTGAAATAATTACAACATTTAAAAAAATTAACGTGGTTGTAAAGCGAATATCTATACATTAACGAGTCATAGAAACTAGACTGATCAGTCGGATCCTTGCCAAAGAAAAATTCCAACCAGTTCTTCGTGACCTATATTTAATACACTCCTTACACCCAAACCTCCAGATGTTAGACACTCAGATCGGTACCAAACATTGTGTGTCGATAGAATATGAACCAAAACACTGATTCAGTTCGTACTGTGTGCTGTCGTCCAGTAGAAGATGCGTAAACGGTAATTAAAAGTAACACCAAAAGTACGGAGTATTGGCAAATCATATCTGTCAGGTTGGAATGTGAAGCTGTCTAGTACGTGCGTTGGTAGAACACTGATCGTCCTACCAAAGGTCACTAGTTTGAAAGCCACTGATGGCGATTTTTTCCTGACAGATTACGCATGAAATTGTTGTATTGGAGAACACTTTTCCGCCACGGAAAAGGACGCTTCAGAGTTTGTAGCAGTGCTCTTTTGGCAGTCTGCTTTCGCTTCGTTAGCTGAAAGTGGCGGACGTATAGAGTACGTTTGTATAGATAACTGTGATGTCATACATTCAAATGTACGCTCTAGGTTTCCTACTTTCAACTAACGAAGCGAAAGCAGACTGCCAAAAGAACACTGCTACAACCTACAAAACATCCTTTTACATGGTAGAAAAATGTCCTCTCATACAATAAATCGGAGGAAGGCCACGGCAAACTGCCTTCATTAAGACATTGCCTAGTATGGTGGTGCGGGTCTTCGACATCGTTCCCCTACGCTCTGTCAAGAAGCATGCGACTTCATTTCCATGTCCATATAACAATTTCACGCGTAATCTGTTAAAAATAATATCACCATCAATGAGTTTCGACCTCGGGACTTTTAGTACGGTATTGCGACACTACACTCTACCAACTCACCTACCAGTGATATTCATATTATTTCCTCACAGACTTGAATTGACTGTACTCCATAGTTCTGATGTTACTGTTAATTACCGTTGACGCATCTTCTACTGGACGACAGCACACAGCACGACGAAAATCGGTGCTTTGGTTGATACTCTATCGACACACAACTTTTGGCAGCCGTCTGAGTGTTTGACATGTGGAGGTTTGGGTGTTAGGCGCAGGAGACACTACTCTGCGATATCTGCTAAAGGTTTTGGTTTGAAATCCTAAATGTAACTATGTTTGAACCAAGGCACGGGAAATTAGAGTGTTTGGTAGCAGCAGTATAAGAATCGTAAATAAGACGGTGTCTGTGATGAACCCTTTCTGATCTCTTATCTCGAGAAACGTCGACTGATTTTTTACGATAGCCCTTTGGTTGTGGGAATAACAGCGGAAACGTTTTTCTCTTATTCTTTTGGTATTTATTTTGACATGATTTTAAATGTATTAGTCGTAAATTCGTTAATGTTTCGCCAGCAAGATCAGCTTCCGTATACTTCATCAGATAGACATTCATTTCTAATTTCCTGTAGGAAAAAGCAGTCCAGATTGGAGAGACAGCAGACGCATTACAGACGCGTTTCGCCTTTTTGAGTTATGCTCAAAATCTGTTTAGGACCTGTGAGTAACGCATTAGTCATAAGTAGCGAAAAATTTTGTTGTGCACCTTCGGTGAAGCTGTGCTATGATAGGGCCACACATCTGATATCAGGTTTGATGCACCATGGCCACAGAATGGAAGAATTTATCCAATTTTCAATTGGACCTTCGCAACACGCACTCCGATAAAATAGTTCCGACTAATATTTATCGAGCTTTGCTGATCATGGTCAGTCTGGTTATAAATCAATAGAGGACCGTAGTAGTTGTAAGTGTTCGAGCCGGCCGGCCGCGGTGGGCGTGCGGTTCTAGGCGCGTCAGTTCGGAACCGCGAGACTGCTACGGTCGCAGGTTCGAATCCTGCCTCGGGCATTGATGTGTGTGATGTCCTTAGGTTAGTTAGGTTTACGTAGTTTTAAGTTCTAGGGGACTGATGACCTCTGGTGTTAAGTCCCATAGTGCTCAGAGCCATTTGAACCATTTGTTCGAGCCGGTACTGTTTTGTCTCCACTCGCTGCTAATGTTTCAAATGTAAACCTTCTTCAGCGTTTCAGAGGCCGCTGAAGTACCTAGGGAAATCTTGCTGCAATGTCGGGCTTGTTCTTATCAAACTATGTGAAGAAGTACTTCTGATCATATCGGGGAAGTAATCGAGAGCTCGTCGAGGAAAGTTTTTTGAAAGTAGAGTGCAGTGAGGTGCATAACGAACAAAGACGACGAAAGCATTTTCCGGGAACTGATTTGTATCAATAAGTAACATTATTAAAAACTAACATATACAAATGTGTGGGTGGCTCATTTCTTCACAGACATTACGCAAACCGAAAATATACCACGTGAATTTAAACGCACAAAGGTAATCATTACAGCAAAACCTGGCAAACCAGCTCAAAGCCCTAATAGCTACTGAGCAATAGCTCTTCTATCTGTGGCCTGCAAGCCACTGGAAAAGCTTATCCATAACAGAACCAGTGCAGGATTATTGCAATCCCGGTCACACAACCAGGTTTCATGCCGTAACGATGTTGCACAGATCAAGTTCTGTCACTCAAAACCTGCTTCGAGGCAGGGTTTCTAAGAAAACTTAAAACCATAGCGGCATTCATTGGCTTATCATCGGCCTATGTTACAATGTGGGCAGAAGGAGTGATATACAAACTTCTTTACACAATTTCTTCCTAACCACTCTCTAGCCTAATCGGCAAATGCTAAACGACCGACTGTTGAAAGTAGTCACGAGATCCAAACTTCAGATTCCAACGCCAAAAAAAATGGTTTCCCGCCGAAAGAAAAGTTACCCAATATTAGGAAAATTCTACACCTACTCACAATAAACCACCTGGAAATAACCTTTGATAAAACTCTACCTTTCTGTGAGTACTTCACAAAAACAGCAGAATAGCGGGAAACAAGAAACTGCACCACACAGAAGGTATGTAGTAGCATCAGCATCAGCTCTTGTGCTCTGGGTCTTGTCTTCTCAACCGCTTTTTTTTATGCCCCATTTTGGCTTTACGGCTTATATGCACTAAATATAGCTGTGCAACTAAATAACTGCGTGAGAAGGATGGCTGGAGTTATAAAATCAACAGCTACGGAATGTCTGCCAGTATTTAACCTAATTTCAGCCCTTCAACTATGGTGCATAAATGCTCTCATGGGCTAGTACTAAAATATCACAGATGATAAAATCTAGCAATCCATCAAGATATCGATCACGCAAACCGTAAGCAAATCCACTCTACATGACCATCAACAATGTCATGTGAGGTCGCTGTGAAAGACGAGCTCAACCCTACTAATGAATGGACTCAAGAATGAATTGAACAACAAGATAATAATCTGGTGTATAATGATGATTATCTCACATTATCAGCTGTAGGCGATCTCCGAATTTATACACGGCTGTTCTTCTTATTGCAGAAGTTTTTTCGCCCAGAGCGCACAAAAATACACAACGATTACTAGTTTTGGCGAAATTATATCGCCATCGTCAGATCATTTGTATAGAAAAATTTTTATAGGGCGAATCCATTTCGGCGACTGTCTAATTAATGTGAACAGTCTATGAAGTGGACTGGTCCTGTAAAAAGCTTTTTCCATGCAAGTGATCTGAAGAAGGCGACTTAATATCGTCGCAATCATTACTACTTGTGTACTGTTTTGCGATCTGGGTCAATAAACCTTTGTAATAAGAAGAACAACCGCGTTTTAGTATGCTGCGTATCGCCCAAAAACCACCCTGACTTCACCTGCCACGTAAAACATGGTCAGTGTTAAACAAAAGTGGAGCCCAACGTGGCAGATTCAAATTTTTTACATAAATGCGGACTGAAATCTTCGCCATTTTGTGACTGTGGAGAACCACAAATGGTTCAAATGGCTCTGAGCACTATGGGACTCAACTGCTGAGGTTATTAGTCCCCTAGAACTTAGAACTAGTTAAACCTAACTAACCTAAGGACATCACAAGCATCCATGCCCGAGGCAGGATTCGAACCTGCGACCGCAGCGGTCTTGCGGTTCCAGACTGCAGCGCCTTTAACCGCACGGCCACTTCGGCCGGCGGAGAACCACAGACCATCAGACACTTCGCAGAAAAATGACTGACAAGACCGTACGATAGTAGACTGTAAGACTTCCTGCTGCGACTCCAACGACGATAGATTGCTTAGGAGATGACGGTTTATAAGAATTTATGTTGCAAATATTGTGCTCTACACGGAATGTATTTCTTTTCCAATGTGTCGAAAAGCCATACGATAAATAAATGAATAGTTGTTTGTTTTCTGCATACACCTTTGAATAGTATTTATAATGTTTTTTTTTTCACCTGCTGTATTTCGTTAGTACATCGTAGTTCCTCTGCGTAAACCAGAGCTTGTATCGATCTTCTACTTGAAAAGCTAGAATTTAGTTCTCATTGTAGACCTAACAAATGGTAATCTCTCTCCTTTAGTATTGTGTTCCTAACTAAATGAACTTTGTCCGAACAGTCCTCGGAAGGTCAAACCGTACCAAACGATTGTCGTGTCATCCTCAGCTCATAGGCTGTCACTGGAGGAAAATTTGGTCAGCACACCGCTCCTCCGGCCGTTGTCAGTTTAAGAAACGGGAGCCGCTACTTCTCAGTCAAGGAGCTCCTCAATTTGCCACACAAGGGCTGAGTGCGCCCCACTTGCCAAAAGCACTCGACAGACCCAGACATTCATCCGTCTAAGAGTTCGTAGTTAACTGAAACTTGTAGCATAACGCGGTAGTTCTGCAGACTTGAGATGGTGATTGGAGAAAGCTGAGAGGTTTGTCTTCATTCATACAGTACACCAAAAAGAGCTTTTGTGCTCCTAAGTGCTTCTTTGCTAACCCCCATTACCTTCGCTCCCCAGGCGCTCTGATGCGGCCACATGTGACGACACTTTAACTGCAGCAGTGAGTTGAAAGATTTGTGAACATACCGTGTAGTTACTCTATTCAGGTATCAGAATGTCTCGTTTCTATACAATCATTATCCTAAATATTTTTCTTTCAGGTATATAATGTTAGAGAATTTTTTTTTCTTTTTAATGCTTAAAGGACCAAACTGCTGAAGTCATCGGTTCCTAGACTTACACTACTTAAACTAACTTATGCTACGAACAACTCGCACACCCATGCCCGAGGGAGAACTCGAACCTCCGGCGAGAGGGGTCGCGCAATCCGTGACATGGCGCCTCAAACTGTGAGGCCACTCCGCGCCGCTGCTGTTAGGGAGTGTCTTTTTAAATATCCGGGAGTATATATAACGATATCTCTGTAAGAACACTTTGTTCTGATACGAATTGCCGCCACGTTAGCTACTGGAACAGTGCGGTCATGCTTTTGTAAATTGATCTCCGGAGTAAATGCATTGTAACTTTCAGTCGTCTCTGTAATGTTAGTTCCCTTTGTCACTCTAAGATTTCATTCGAGTTGTGTCATGTTAAAGACCTGATCCGTTGTTCAGTGGCTTTCCATGTCGTATTCAATGGGCTGTAAGCCATATGCGTGTCCAGCAAATTTCGGCTAATCAGCTCGTCATGCACGACACTCAGATCAGATACTTCCTATAAAACCAAGGCTGGAAAACATGTTATTATTTACAGTCACAGTACTATGTCTGTCAAAAGCACCGTTTTCCTGAAGCTTTTGCCAATATGGAAAAAAATCTAGTTGCATTCATTGTCTCCATGATGACCCCACATACAACGAAAAACATTAATAAATTTGTATATACCGGTAAATTAGAACAGTTTCGAAAAAGGCAATCAGGACCGATAATTCGTTATAAAACTATGCGCTATATGCCTTCAGTTGCAATTAAAGTTAACACACACTGTATTCTGATGCGTTGTTGATTATCTGGCCAGTGACCTTGTTCTCCGCCTTGGTTTGTGTCTCGTGATCGGAAGTTACTTCATGCTGATTGCTTATGGGCGAGAAAGTGTCACTGAGATATTGTACGTCCCATGTGTGCTCTTGTTGGCGCTGCCGGCAGTTGGCTCTCAGTAGCTAAGTTGGGAAGATATGCAGAGGCTATATGATACATGCATTTACTTTTTTAATGAAGTGCGTTTCTCTCCCATTTCCTAATATCTAAGATGTGTTGGGAGAAATTATTTACAGTGTTCTTCCTAGCAATGCATAGAGAAATTAAGCTTCATGAGTGTTGCCATGGTGCATTATTTAATCTTGCAAACACCCTTTTTAATACAGTGTGGAACTGGTTATCGTTAAAATGGACTGACTGCCTGCGACAATCTGTAGCACTAATGTTAATACGCAGCTGTAAAATACTCATGATTACCTATCATGTTCGTTCTAATCTATAATTATTATTTATCAGGTCCATAACGTGTTGCAGATTTTTGTGGTGTGCTATGTACTAAATATCGGATTTGTTTGAAAGCCTGAGACACCTAGCAGGTTGGATTAATAGATGTGGTGCATAATTAACGCGAGAACTATGTTGCAGCTCTTCCATAGATGCCAATTTTACTGCGTAGATGGGAAAACAGTCCGGTGGTTACATATACATATTTCCTGACCGAATCGTGAAACTGATAGATGCTTGCTAATACCACACATATGTCACAGATTCTTGTGTTATTTTATGTTGGCTTCAACTCCACGTCGCTGTTTCCGTTTGAGTTCCTCACGTGATTATGACGTCTCTCTGTCTCTGTCTCTCTCTCTCTCTCTCTCTCTCTCTAACTCGTTAGGAAGAATACATATTCCGCAAGCCAACATATGGTGCTTTGTGCCATTCACAACAATGGAGCACTGAACGAAAACGACTATCTGTACGCTTCTATGCGAGTCAAAATTTCTCTTATTTTGTGCGAAATGTATGTTGACTACGATTGTAAGTTCTGATTTCTGTTTTCCCGAAAGGTTGATCAAACGTACTGGTAATAAATCTAGAATTACGTTATTGGTTTTTGAAGATCGTCTACAAAGTTAGTGCTCTACGTGCCGCAATCAGAGATTTACAGGCAGGGACGCGGAGGGGTAGGGGAAACTGCCTGTTACTTCAAACGAAAGCGGGCAAGGTTTTTTCATTGGTCAAGCATGTTAGGACGTTTTGCAACCATTGCTGGGACCCAATAAATGTGTTTCGTCCAAAGGATAAATCCTGTAGGTTGCATATAGAGGAGTGTCGTTACTACCAACAGCTAAACTTTAAACATCTAACCGAGACACAGACAAGCTGAGTATCTCAGAGAGATGGGAGCATCTCAAATAGCGCTCCGTCACGGCAACTGGAATGTTTTACCGAGAACGTCAGAAGCACTAGTGGTTATGTGGCGACTAGTTCTATGTGCATATTTTCGAATGTTGAGGGAGAGTCAGTAAAATTGTTGTTACTAACAGAGTGATGAGATCTTCGTCACCGTACGCTCACATAGTGTACATGCACGAGTGTTATTTCTTAAACAATGGATCGTGGAAATCGCAGTATTTTATTAAACTATTGAGCCACCGTATTTTATACACCTATCTGTTGTAAGTGCACATACTCGGTTTTTAACGTCAGATACCTCATATGCTGCTTAGGCTGTACTTGAACAGTGTCGTCTGAGTCGTCTGGGCTTATCGACAGATGGCAGAGGTGCTGGGATCTTGGAGAGTCAACGACTTCGCATATACAAATAGTTCCATTCTGGTCCACTGTGGCTATTACTCGGTCTCATTTCGGTGACAGTTGTGTTGTGTTGATTGTCTTCTTACTCTTTTTTATTCCGCCTGGGAGCACAAGCTGACTGATGTAGCCACGCAGTTTCTCTAATAGTAAAAGCAGAATGGCTGGCAGAGCCTGTTTCTCATTGATACAAAGACAAAGGGGCTATGTGAGGGGAGTGCTTGGTGCTTATGTGCAAAGCTACCCACATATTTTAGCAGGTTTATCAGGACCCGTCTGCTGATATTCACGTATGTGGAGTAGCCCTCCCTGAGTACTTGCTTTTGTACCAATGACTTTTCAATAACCATCCAGGTCAGTGGCATCGGAGACGATTACACATAAATTGTTAATATACAGAAAATGTCCCTGCAACTCCTGGGCGGTTGGCCAGCGTAGCGTTGGCTGTCCTGTGTTGGTCGCAGCCAGACTTGTAGTTCTATGCACTTTTGCACTCGAAGTGCTGCATATTCTACAGGGAGCTCCCTTACTTTGTTCGACCGGTAGCAGCTCTTGCGGCTGGCACATATCGCATTTGCATGCATCCTGGAAACAGGTAAACCTCAGAATATTGCTCGACTAAATTTCGGGCGTGCAGCTGCATAAATTCCACTTCTTCTTCTGATATATCGGCTGTGTATCGCTCAGCCATCTTCACAGTGAGCCGAATGACTGACGCTCCAGCATTCGCTCCGTCCTTTTAAACTAGCAGACAACGCCACTGCGCATGCGGCCACAGATACACAAGGCGCCTGAGACGTTGACAGTGACAAAAAGTTTCAATATATACACGAATTAGATTTGTGGCTGTGCAGTCGATCCACGCTGGGATATCGATGTATCACTGGCAGAGGTACTATGGCGAAGTGCTTGTAAATATGTTACAGTAAGTGCCAGATTCCATGATTTATCCAGGCTGAAGCTGCTGTCTCTATTAATTAGATTCATCGTTAACTGAATTTCTGTTGCTTCTATCACTACTGAGACCAAGAAACACGAAGTCGAGGGTAAAACTTGGAAATTTTCGTACACTATAGAGTCCCCTGTGACAATACAGTGCTCCGCCGCCATCGATATATTAGGTTGTATGAGCCAGGTGTACCTGCTGTGTTTTGTGCAACTTTTATGGACTGTACGTGTCGTCTGCCGCATGAAATACCACACTCACAGGAGATTTTCTAAACCTCAGGCTTCTGAACCGCCAAATAAACTTTAATGGAACCCAGGAGTGATGCTGTCTTTGGCGGAGGGCGAAAAATCACTTTTACTTCATATTTGCTAAGGATCTGTCCTATTTTTTACAATAGGCTTCCCACATGAGGAAGGAAAGCCGTGGATTTGAAAACTTTTCATACCCTCTTCTGCATTTCTTCTGCCTACCATCCGTTTAATTCGTTCTGCCTTAGGTATCTAGAGTGGAGGATAACCATTGGCTTCAGAAACTGTATTCAAATGTAGATGCTTGGCCTCCAGATCGCTCTCGACAGAAAGGATGTGCTGTGTATATGAGAGTTCTGAGAACACTCTTGGTCTGGGAAGGATAATGGTAGCTATTTGCACGTAAATATAAGTCCGTATGCATTGGTTTCCAATACGTTGTATGTCCTAAAGTGTCATCATCTTTGCCTCATACCAAAACAACCAGAATTCATGCATGTGTTGTACCTCTTCACCATCGATTAAAGCCTTTGGCGCCTTGTGTATCTGTGGCCGCATGCGGAGCGACGTGGTCCACGAGTTAGAAAGTACGGAGAGCGTGCTGCAGCGCCACCAACAGTCGCCGGCCACAGCGGGGTGACTTTCACCTGTTTCTCCACGACGAGGCGATTGACATCTGCTTCGTCTGCTGAACTGACCTCGAGATACGAGTCTACATGTGTGTGATCATCTTTAGCTGCTACCGTAGACACAGGCTGACTGCAGGTGGCAGGCAGGTCCGCCGTTTGTGTTAGGACGTCACTACGCCACAACCAGGTCATCATGTCACAGCTGGACTTCCTAGAGGCGACAGGCGGGGTGGTCAACATATCGGCCGGTAAGATCACCTTCATTGCTGCTTACTGGCTGCCCAGAAAGCTACTGCAGGAGGCTGACTTCGATGCACTGCTGGCCATAGAGGAGACGGGGGTCTTTTCATTGTCGGCCACTTCATTGCGAAGAGCACACAGTGAATTTCTCGCCTCGCTAACATGAGCGGGTGTCGGCACCTCCACACGGTGCAGAGGCATGGCTCCATCATTTTGCGGCCATTTAACCTCACTATCTACCCCACCAGGGGCCAGCTGGATGTGCTCCAAAATGGGCATCAAGCTATACACATCAGTCTCCATTGCCACTGCCATGCCCTCCGACCACCTCCCGGTGATCTTTGATGTGGACGTGGTTAGCGCAGCAGTGCCTCCTGGGCGCCCATCCTACTGGTAGTTGGACGTCGAATGTTATTGGGTGGAAATTCTCGGCCTGGTCACTGACACACCAGCCCCAGACGTGGAGGGAGTTGACGTTGCTCTCGCCTCCATCACCAGAGGCTACTTCAAGCCCAACTGCCACGGCACTGCTCCTGCTGATTGTCTCCTTATCTCCTGGTGGAAATCCGGGGGAAAAACGGACTGTTCCGAGAGTGGCAGCTCACTTACCAGCCAGCTTCCAAGAACCGACTCAACAGGATGCGCAGGGAGACCAAGTTTGCAGTCGAGGAACATCACAACAGGGCAAGGGCTCACCGAGTCTCTTCTCTTGATCCTGAGGACAAGAGCGCTTGGAACATCGTCCGAAGCCTACTGAGACTCTAGTAGCGCATTCCGCCGCTGCAGGACGACAAGAATGTCGTCTGTGACCCAGACGAGAAGGCCAGTGTAGTTGCTGACGCTACTGCGACCAATTTTACCCCGGTAGCCGATGTTGTCCATGACGACCACATTTGGCTTGTCAGCGAACTGCTGCCTACCATCCTGGCCATCCGCAATGAGGGAAATGTCATCCCTCTAGTCTCCAAAGAGGAAGTTGCAGTGCAGCTTCAAAAAAATGGCTCTGAGCACTATGGGACTTAACATCTATGGTCATCAGTCCCCTAGAACTTAGAACTACTTAAACCTAACCAACCTAAGGACAGCACAGAACACCCAGTCATCACGAGGCAGAGAAAATCCCTAACCCCGCCGGGAATCGAACCCGGGACCCCGTGCTCCGGAAGCGAGAACGCCACCGCGAGACCACGAGCTGCGGACAGTGCACCTTCAAGCCCTGGACACCAGACAGGCAGGGGGCGGTGATGGGATCACCAGCCTTCTCCTTAACAACCAGCTACCGGGGGCCATTGATATGTGTCCCACATCTGTAACCAGATTCTTCGTTTGGGATCCTACACTTCCACATGGAAAAATGCGAAAGTGGTCAACATCCCGAAGGCCAGCAAGAGCTCTCACGTGGCACTGAATTGCCTTTCCATTAGTCTCCTCCTGTCCCTCTCGAAGGTCTTTGAAAGGCTCTACCTGTGGTTCATAGAGGCACATGTCCAGGAGTAATGCTTCTTGCCTTACGAGCCGTTTGGCTGCAGAAGTGGCCATGCCACCTCTCGCTAACTGCTACGCCTGGTAGAACCTGCTAGGAGGGCAATGTAGCCGTAGAAGTGCTTTGGGGTGGTGATCCTGGAAATGTCTAGGACCTTTGTATGGCATGATTGCCTCATGTACAAGCTCTTTGTGCATGGAATTCTTGCTTGACATAAAGTCCTTCCGCAGTCCTACCTTTCTGGCAGGATGCTCCATGTACTGCTGGTAAAGCTATTTCTTCAGGACGCAGAGCTACACTGCCACAATATCGCCGACAGAAACATCTGTGGAGACGCCTCATGCAAATAAATTATCTGAAGAATATGATCAAGATATCTGAAGAAACAGGTGAATTAGTCGGTGCAATAGGGACAAGGAGGCAGCCCACTCCCATTAGAGTTATTGAAGAAGTTGCTCTACCTATAGTCAGCCGTGCAGCACATCCCTCAAATTCTGCAACCAGTGCTCGAGATGTATCATGGGAACTGTATTGCCCTTACTCAACATTTAAAAAGACTTTTCGGTGCATTTTACACTTGCGTCCCTACAAGATTCAGAATAAGCACCAAATGAAACCACAAGATAGGCTAAAACGACTTGACTTTGGCTTTCGTCTTTTGATACGTATGGAAATGGATGATACATGGCTGGGGAATATTCTTTGGATGGTTGAGGCACATTTTACTCTTCACAGGGCAGTGAATGCAAAGAACTTTGTCAAATGGGTTTCTGTTCCTCCACTTGTTGAGCAGTAACATCAGCTGCTCTCAGCCCCTGTGACTGGATAGTGTGGTTTCTCAAGCTCCTTCATTCTCGGTCCGTTTTTCTTCTAGGAGATGACACTTCGCTAGCCTCTTTGATGTACAGTGACAGCTGCACGTTATTAAGAACTTGTGCAACAACTAATTCCTGATTTGCAAGAACGCAACTGTCTCCTCACCAATATTTTCAGTCAGTATGAGGTGACACCACAGGGCCGGCCGAAGTGGCCGTGCGGTTAAAGGCACTGCAGTCTGGAACCGCAAGACCGCTACGGTCGCAGGTTCGAATCCTGCCTCGGGCATGGATGTTTGTGATGTCCTTAGGTTAGTTAGGTTTAACTAGTAGCATGTTGCTGAGTCAGGAAACCATACTGAACATATGTTGTAACTTGTAAACATATACTAATAATCGTGCCAGAACGACCGTTGTCATGTGTTTGATCGTTACCCCACTTCTTCTGCATCCTCACCACAATCTGACTGTTTACAGCGCCGTATCTTCCCCTGGTGGCAGGAAGTGGAACTACACTAACACTAAAAAGTCGCAACACCAAAAAGGAGTTGTGCGACATAAACGAGAGTTGGTAGGCGTCTTTTTACATCTGAAAGATAACGTCTATTCACATTTTGTGCCAGTTGCATTATGAGAATGCAAATAATGTTGGCTTCAAATACACGCTGTAGCTGACGTGAGCGTTAGATACGTTTGAGACTGGACATTGTGAGTTAATGTTAGTCTAGAGTATAGACTGTCTTTAAGTCGACGAAGACGCCATTACTGACACCTCAGTGAGGAGGAGCAAAATAGTGTTTGACGTCGTGCCGATAACGAGGTCATTAAAGACGGAGCACAAGGAAGAATGAAGAAGGAAAGAGCGGTTCTAGGCGCTTCAGGCCGGAACCGCGCTTCTGCTACGGTCGCAGGTTCGAATCCTGCCTCGGGCATGGATGTGTGTGATGTCCTTAGGTTAGTTAGGTTTAAGTAGTTCTAAGTCTAGGGGACTGATGGCCTGATATGTTAAGTCCCATAGTGCTTAGAGCCATTTTGGGAAGGAAATTAGCTGTGCCCTTTCAAAGGTACCATCATGGCCTTGAGTGATGTAGGGAAATCACGGTAAATAAAAAAACACGTGTTTGAACCGTCGTTTTCCCAAGTGCGAGTCCAGTGTGCTAACCACTGCGCCACCTCGGTCGGTACCTGACTGAGTTTGAAGAAGGTCGCTATAAGATCTAGGAGAAGCTGGATGTTCGTTCTCCTATACTGCAGAAAGACTTTGCAGCAATGTAGCGACTGCTGGCAACGATGGTCAGAGGAACGTATGGTTCCAAGAAGACTGAGCCCCGGGCGGCCACATGGCGTCGTTCTCTGTAGCGTCGTACTACATCAGCAAATCTGCAGCAGCAGTTTGAGCAGAAGTTCGCACCACAGTGACACAACGAACTGTTATGAATCGGTTACTTCACTAAGAGCTTCGAGGCAGACGCCCTGTAGCGTGCATTGGGTTGAAACTGAACCACCACCGTTCTCGAGTTCAGTGGTGTCAAGCGCAAACTCAGTAGAGAGCAGGCTGAAGGTCTGCTGTGTCTTCTGATGAAAGTTGGTTCTGCCGCCGTGTCACTGACGGCCTTGTGTTGACTAGCAGGTGGTCAGTTCAGGGCCTGCACCTAACCTGTCTGAGAGTTAGACATCCTGACCTACAGCTCATGTTATGGCCAGGGATGCGATTTCTGCACTCTCATGGTTATCTCACGCACCGTGACTGCAAGTCTGTAGGTCAGTCTAATTGTTCGATCTGTCGTGCTGCCGTTCATGAACACTACACTAGGGAGAGTTTTCCAACAGGATAAAGCTCTCCCACGTATCGATGTTGTAGCCCAATAAGCTTACAGAGTGTCGACATATTGTCTTGGCCTGTTCGATCACCAGGTCTGTCTCCAATGGATCACATATGGGACTTTATCAGACAACAACTCCATCGTCGTCCACAAACATCATTAACCGTCCCTGTATTGACCGAGGAAGTGCAACAGTCATGGAACTCCGTCCAACAAACTGACATCTAGCAACTGCATTTGCGTGGTTGAATTCAACACCCTTGTGGCTGCACCGATTAATAATGTACAAGCATTAGACGTCTGTAATGGCTTATCTCGTATTTACATTAATCTGTGATCCTGAAATGTTAATCACTTAAATATGATACCTACACAAATGTATTCCGGATATTTCATTACTCTACATTAATTTTCTTTTGGTGTGGCGATTTTTTGCAGTCATTGTATTTTTTTCCACGCCGGTGGAGCTTTTCCTTGGCCGACGCCACCGCACGTTGCTCCAGCTGCTGCACCCACAGCAGCGCACGTCGCGCCCCACGCTCCGCACGTATCGCTTTGCTCCTAATGATTCTATACTTTTCATACTTTTTGTTCGTACCAAGCGCTGGGAGAGAGGAAGGATTCTTCGAAATTTGAGCGCTTGCATTTATTTAATTCTAAGTCCTGCTGGGTTGCTGCGCTGCCATCATATCCACATTCGTGCTTGTCGATTACGAGATTCTTCCACAGATTATCTGTCCCCGGCGTCGCATCCTACCGGGATCCTGCGGCCAGCGAGCCCGGCCCCGGGTGCCTCTTCGGCACCCGTCGCCTTCGCCGTCGTAGCAGCTGAACTTCCCGGCGCTCGTCGCGATGGTTGCCTTGGACCCGGCGCTGCAACAGTCGTCGTCGCCGTCATTGCCGCCGCCGTCGTCACCGGCGCCCTCTTCGTTTTTCGTTGGACCGGCTCAGGAAGAGTGTGGGTGCCCTTTTTGGGGTTTTCCGACCGACGTTCCCTTCGGAGCGCAGGACATGTCGAGGCTCGGCCATCGGCTCGGCGCGCTCTCAGTTGTGACTCCCGGCTCCCCACGCCACCCTGTTGCCTGCCTTCCTCCCGTTTCTGGAAGTTGAAGCAGGGGAGGGGGGGGGGAGGAATGTGCAATCCTAAAGCATCGACTGCACCCCGACCGGCGCAGTGCCCCGAAAAGGCATCAAGAAGCCGCTGACCCGCGCACCTATGGAAAGAGCGGGCAATGGCACACGTCCAAAAAGACAGAGTTTAGCCCCCCCTGTCAACACTGATTTAACCAGCTGCCCATGGCTGGTAGGCCCCATTTCTGTCGCAGACATCGAGAGCATCAGTACTGTGTAATACAATGACGATATTTAGCATGCCCTCTGCGAGTAGTTTCGTGTCTGAAGTAATTGTAAGTAGGAGGCATATGAAGCCACTTTATAAAAAGAAGTTATGTTTCTTATCTTTTTAGAAATAAAGTGTTCTATTAATATACAACTCTTATGTACAGATCAATTTGGATTTCAGCCACCAGCCATCGCATCTTCTCTCCTTCCTTTTTCGTCTCGATGCTGACTCCCACAGCAGCCGACATGACAACTTCATCTCTACAGGAATATGTGGTCCATGCAGACACTA
Organism: Schistocerca americana; assembly: GCF_021461395.2. Lineage (NCBI taxonomy): Eukaryota > Metazoa > Arthropoda > Insecta > Orthoptera > Acrididae > Schistocerca > Schistocerca americana. The sequence continues at coordinate 859,294,975 of NC_060130.1, read as the reverse complement.
TTGTCGATTCATATGATGTGGTTGTGGATATTTTGCAATTCTGGTAACGTTGTGCAGATCTCCAAATTTGTAGAACAAATTATATAAATGGTTCATCATCTGGCTCTCACAAGTTACTGAGGGACTATCACTACCGTCACAACAGAAATCCTTTAGTGATGAAACTCTGAAAGATACGGAAGGAACATGTAATAGCAATGTATAAAGAATAAGTTACACTATTTGCTTCCGTAGCTGAGTGCTCAGTACTGTTGATTACCAAGTGATGGACCAGGGCTTGTTTCCAACTACTGCCAGACATTTTTCCTGGATGGGATAGCAGTGTGCTAACCACAGACCATGGGATGGGAATGTTCATAGTAGTTGACAAAAATATTGTCCCTATTGAGCTCGAGCTTGATTATAACAGTTAGCATATCTGGTCACACATAACAGGTCTAGGTGGAACCAAGTCTATTTTTAGATGTTTTTACTGGCGACCTGTTTTCGATATGACAGTTCTAGGCTCAGTCAAAGAAGTGTTCTAATAATTTACAACTCTTGTGTAAAGAGTAAATACTGTGTAAATACCCAGGTCATCCAGTAATCATTGGAAGCGAATTTGACCAAACATGTATAGACTGGAATATATGTAGATTCATTGCAGGTGTACAGACAAACAATCATGTGAAGTACTTTTGAACACATTTCCGAAACCAGTCTTGAGCAAATAGTTCGCTAGGCCACACACAATGGAAATATCTTTGACCTTGTAGCAGCAAACTGGCCGGTCATTGTATATAACTTTCTGATAAAAAAAATGTTGAACTTAATTTTCTTAGGTTTTCAGAAAGTAATCTTGTTGATTCATTTCGAAATGTTGGTGATGCTTAGCAAAAAAATATTCAGAAAAAAAGTTGGATATATTAGGATGAATGATGTTAGTCAGTTAATTGATAGGTTAATAGTAATTCATGCACAAGAATTACCTGGGCAAAACAGTTATTATTATGAAAAAGTTGGAACAATACAAATGTTCACAGATAAATTTTTGAACTGCATTGTCAACAATCCAAAAAGTATAATGTATTTCATAAGATTTTTGAATAATTTAACATATAAGTTATGGAAATTTGTAAAACTTGTTCATGACTTATCTGATAGATTAACAGTTATTCATGTAGTGTAAATGGCTAGCAAAAAAAAAAACAGTTCAATGAAAAAGTGGGAATAACAAAAATGATGACAAATAAATTGAGGGACATTATTATCAATAAACCAAAAGATGTACCACATTTTATTAGAATTTGGAATGATTCACCATGTGCATTTTGAAAGTGAAAAATATTGAAAAGGCTCTGTTAATGATGTAATTAATTATTTACCATTTGAAATGCATTTGCTTGTTTAGAATTGCTGTGATCCTGGGATGAAAGTAAGTAAAATATTATCATGTGGAGATCGAGGAACAAATAAATTAGTCAAAACATGCAAACAACGTGATAGTACCTATCATAATCACAAAGATTGAGAATGTAGACATCGAGCTTATAAAGAACTTCAGTTAGCTGCAAAAGAAAGAATGTGTGATACAGATTCTTTGACTGACGAAAAATTAGCTGCAGATAGAGGAATAATATATGAAAAACGATAATTATGACTTGGATTATATACTGACAAAAATGAATGGGAATTATATAAAAATCTTTATTAATTTTTAATCTATATAAATGGATACCGTTAGTATTGATTATACTAAACTTCCAAGTGGCAAAATGAAACAAAAATCAATTAAAGTTGCATTGAATAATGAAGAATTAAAAAGTTCTGGTCAGTTTTTAACTGGTGCACAAAAAAGAAAAAGAGATATGACATTGATGGAAATTTAATTATTATGTTAAGTATTCCTGTCATGAAAAAAAATTTTCATTATATAATGAACAAAAAAGAAGCAAGACATGAAGTTGGATTTTTCCCATTCTTTTTAGTGGCTTCACCATACACAGCAACTATTGTTTCACATGCTGGTGAATCTGCAGCAATTTCAAATGCGGTTATATCTAAGAAGAAGCTGATAAACAATTTGAAGAACACAAAAGACGTAATTAGCAATGGAATGGATAGGAATTGGAAGTAGAAAAATTTAAAAGATACAATTAAAAAATTTAATAATCCTTTATCTCATTTTGACATAGAAGAATTAGTTACACAACAAAAAATTAAATGTTTTTATCATTGATGAATTACCTAAATCAACAAATAATTTGGGAACATGGAATGGTGAATTTGGATTCATCTGATCATTTTTCTACTCTCTTCAATTTTTATTATAAGAATAAAAATATGAACTTTATTTTTCGTTTGTTTGGAGGAAATATAATAAAACAACTAGTAAATTACTTACATAAAAATTATTTATATTATAACAGCGAAATGATATAAAATTTTCATGAAGTAATATGTGGTCATTTATGTTTATTTATTTTAAAACTATTATGTGTAAATTATAAATTAAATAATATTTAAAATTTAATAAATGGGCAATTTTAGAAATAAGTTACATGCTAAACACATTAATGATAAAAAATATTAAAGATCTCCTGTCATTAGAACAAAAAGTATCAATGAATTAATTTCTAAATTGGAATATTTTCAGTCAAAGATTAAAACTATTCAATCAACAAAAGATTCAATAGTTTATGAAGAATTGACATCATAAATAAAAAACCATCATTATAGGCATTAGAAATAAAATTTAATTAGATTCAATGATCAGTTGACTCAAAAATAGATAATGCAATTAAACAAGTTAAGAAAGAATTATATGTCATTCCAAAAGTAACTGGAGGGTATGTTAGTTTTAAATGTAGAAGAACTGTGTGTATGAATGATCCAACTGGTGTAAAACATTCAGTGAATAAACAATATTGAGTTAATGAATTGAAGAATTATGTAACTGTAGCTGAATATACAATTATTATCTGCAGTTGAATAATTACAGCAGTAAAACGGATTTTAATCAGATTAATAGAGCAAATATAACTAACCACTTTTTAAAAAAATTAAATAGAAAAGGGTTTTACAGACTATTTCTCCAAAACAGATATAATTCCATATTTAAAGGGGATAAGTATTCTCAAAAATAAAGTATAATATGAACAAATAACTAAATTTCCTTTTCCGATGAGTAAAAAATGATTGGGTCTGTGCAAGTTATTTTACTCTTAAAAAATTAATGATTTTGGTCTTTGGATGAGTGTTTTTGATAAACTTTAGCAAATAACTCCTGACATCCAAATAATAAAAATTAACCAATTAAAAATTTAAAGATAAAAATGCAATTTCTGGGAAATTGAAAGGAACATCAAAAATAAATAACAGCTATAAATAGTTCTTAACTGTTAATGATGTTTACTCGAAATTTGCTTGGGCTATTCCAGTTAAAGATAAAACAGGCAAAATATAGTTAATTCGTTTTGAACAACATTTGAGTTTAAAAATCAAAAAATTTACAAGCACATAATGGTAAGGAAGATTTTAATAAGAAATTACTAGACTTAAGGAAATGTTTAAAATTAACTATTATTCACTCTTTAGTCAGTAAAAATCACCTGTTGTTGAAGGATTTAATGGAACATAAAAGGAACAAAGTGGAAAAACTATAGCTAACAAGAACATTATAATTGAGTTGAACTACTTTCAAAATTAAATTATAAATGTAGTGACACAAATTTTCAACAATTAAAATGAAATCACAGTAAGTAACCAAATAAAATGAAAAAAATTGGAAATTATATACATCAAATTGTTAGGAACTAATGCTAAATATAAAATATGTGGTAAAGCAAGAATAAGTAAATCAAAAGGAAGTTTCAAAAAAGGATATATAGCAAATTGGTAGATAGAAATTTTTGAAATTGAAGATATTGCTCCTTCTGATCCAATCACATATAAGTTGAAAGATATAAATGGTGAAGAAATAGAAGGAAATTTTTATGGACAAGAAGTATTGAAAACTAATTTTCCAGATGTTCATCACCAAAAAAGTTATAAACAAGAGAGGTAATAAAGTGTACCCCACATAGTCAGGTTTTGATCACTCACACAATAAATGGTTAAATAAAAGAAGTATACCTATTTAACATGTAGTTAAAATTTTACACATAAATATAGTTGGATATGGAAAGTGTAAACATATTTTATTAATAGTGTAATACTCATTATCCCTATTGTTTTATTAAATAAAATAGTGTATGTTTTGATATTCATATGAAGGTTATCAAAAATAAGGTAATCTCCAAATTATTTGAAAATTTTAAATTTGAATTTATGGTATCAGATGGTTTTAGTGAATTTTACTTCTTAGTGGCACTATAAATGGTTATGAATGTTATTTAAAATTCAATCAAGGTAAGAGTAGTTGGAAAGTTAGTTTTATTTTCTAATAAAAATTGATACGATCAATTACATTATCATGCAATTTTTCATATGAATCATTATCTAAAATACTGAAATAATTTCGAAGACAACCAATATTTAACATTCTTTAAAGTCTCTGTTGTAAATATATTGCATTTGGTTCATAATTAATTCTTCAAAATTCCTCAGAATTTCGATGTCAATTTCTAATTTTATTTTTTTATATTCCTACACTCTTAAATTAAGCTCAAATAACTTATTAATCATAATTAAAATCGTGGTCACATAGTTAAAAAAACAAAAACATAACATTAATTTTCATCATTTGCTGAAGGAGCAACAGTTATTTGTACATTTCTTTCGTGTAATTCTTATATAGGTCTTTAAATTATTTCATCGAATTTTTATACAATTATACTTAACATAATCTGTGTCTTTTAAATGATTCATTTGCCCACCGTAGAGCTGTTTCATATTAATCATTAATTTATACTTACCATATTTTCGAATTGATAGTAAAATTTCCTCATAAACCCAATCTTGAAAATATTCTGCAAATGGCATTTGCCAATTCATAGTTAAAGAGTATATACCAGACTAATTAATCAATTTTGTGTAGGGATAAATTTTTCTACATAGCTATATTTCATTGGTATAGAAATTTTCAATTGTTTTACTAATTTTTCTTTAACATCTAGTATTACAGGATCTCAATAACATTTATACCCTAAGATATCACCAACTTGATTAGCAGAAAGCCATGTATTACACTTTCATTAATAATTTTTAAAATTAGTTGGTTGATAGATTCTATTTCTTAATTTTTTGATCTTAAGTGGAACTACATTTATACATATAATATGATTTGCCCACTGTACAAGCAAGGAAAAGGAAATTCATAAAGAATCAAAAACAGCTTAAAAAGCTGTTTGATTATATAAAAAAGTAACAAGTAAAATAGAGAGGACACAAATATGAACATGTTAATGAACATATTAATACCTGGAACAAAAAATCTTTTATATGTTCTTAAGAGTGGTGATAGTCAAACATAAAAAGAGAAACAAACTATCAAGGTATTATCAAAAAGTTAAATACTTTTGTGGAAAATTTGTTTGCAGAGTACATCTGTAAACACCAAAAAATATTCATGAGAAAAAATTAGAAACTGATTAATTATTTATCTTTTATTTGTTTCTGTTTTTTTTAATCTGCTAAGTAACTATTGAAATAATGTAAGAAAACATCGTTATCTTTCATTATTTTATTTGAGTTTAATTTATAATGGTCATATGGTAGTGTATTAATTTCATCTTGTAACATCATATGTTTGTCATTATCACATCTTAAAACAATTTTATTACATTCAGTTGTATACTGTTTGGGTGTAAATGACATAATTAAGTTCATCTTTCTATATCGTTTTATTTTGCTACCTAAACTGTTTTATAATCCTAAATCTAATTTAACTTTTCATAACAGATTCCTTATATCCTTTAAATTTTTTCCCTTTATCAGCAACTTTATTAGCTTACATTTTCGATCTTAAAGTAATGAGCTCTACTGAAATTTTTCCACCATTTTCATATTCATTTATATTTATACATCTTTATTTACTCATGGTTTTCCATTAATACTCTCTTTTGAATAATAACCTGTGTAAAATTCGATTATCAAAATTTCCTGTCTTTATAAAACTCTTCAGTTCTTGTTTCATAAGTAACAGAATCCATATAACATAAATCAATATTTTCACCATATTTTATCTTCATAACATTATAATGAAAACCATTCTTTTTATTTTTGATATATAGAATACTTCTTCCAATATAAGTTCGTTTATTGAATTTTAGTATTGTTAGTTTTTCATGTGAACTGTAACTAGATACTCCAAAATGTAGACTGTCCATGTTTTGTTTTTGAAATATATTTTTAATACTTTCTGAAACTGCAATTATTTTAATATTTTGTGTAATTCTAATATTTTCCATCGTCTTTCAAATACTGAATTAATCATAAATTTACAGGAATCTTTTTCAAAATTTGAGTACTAAAATCAGTATATTTTTCCCACCAATCTGATTATTCAACTGAAAAAATTCTATGAATTTTCGTTAATTTTAATAGAAAGTTTCAAATATTGCTTTCAATTTCAATGATGGAAGACATATTTTTCTTTACTGTTTAATGTTGTTAGTAATTTATTCCCTTCTTCTGACTCTAATGTTAAATCCTAGTCTAAATCATGTTATTTTTTGGATATTCTAAATCGATGTCAAAAATATAACCATATTTATTATTGTCTGGTGTTTAGTCAATTTTTTTAGAATTAAAACATTTTGGATTTACCCAAGTCAAATTTCTACATGGTAAAATTGTGTTATAGTCCAAGCATGTAAATTACTTCTTTTAAATATGCAATACAATTAGATCGTTTTGGAGCTTTAAAATTTTTCATATATTTATTATGTGATTTAGCACACCTTTTAATACTTTGAGAACTACTGCCCCATATACCTTTTTCAAGAAATATAATCATAACATAATCGTTTAATAAATGTAATTCACATTTTGTCATTTTAACATACAATCCCAGGCTAAGCCAGCTATGTAAAATAACAAAAGGATGAAGTTTATAAGATTTAATACACCGGTCTGTAAAATTTTGAAGAATATCTGTTAAAACAAAACAATAGATCTATTATATAATCTCGTATATTCACAAAAAAATTTTAACATACATTTTTTTCGAAACCAGTTTTGCACATTGGTAATATTCATCACATATGTTTCCTTTATTAAGGCTCGTATAAGACCACTCTTTTTATAGTAATTTTATTTCTTGCTATTTTTTCATAATTTAGACATTTTTAATGATAAATTTCTTTTTAATTTTTAAATTTAGTTGTCCACCTTTAAACCAATTTGCTGTTTCTCTAAATTGTTCTTTTGAAAGGTTAGAAAATAATTTATCAACACCATAGCCACAAATTTAAATGTATCCAAAAATCTTAATGTTACCATCTTCAAAATCTTTACAAAAAGCAATATATTTCTGTTCATTTTCTGGAATACCTCAGTTATCTATTGCTGATTATTTGATAAAACTATGAACATCATAATTTGTTAAATTATGAATAGAAACTAAAAAAAGGGTTTTTATAATTAAGATTATGATCTTCATGTGCAACACCTCGATATTTTCCTAATAAATGGCAATTATTTACTTTTTCCTTCTTAAGTAAATATCTGTTCACAAATAAAGGAAGATTCTATTTGAAAATTATTTAAACTTCATTTGTCTTTATCATTGGAACATTTCGATCTTTACCAGTATGCAAAACAGAATTTTTATCATCACCATTAGAATATTTAGCCTAATAACTGAATGAAATCTGTAAATGGTTTTTTATATTTATTAATACAATCTTTTTCAGGATTAGGTTGACAAGTTTTAACACCTTTCAAAATAAATTCAGAATCTGCATAAATTACGAAAGGTATTTGTAATGAATTATTATTATTTTCATATGAATTTTGTTCATGTTTATTAGCATATTCAGTTTTACTTCTTTATGGTTTTTGTTGTAGTTTTTGTGATTGTCTAATTTTTCATGAGAATAAAAATATGTTAAATATTTATCACAAGCAATGGTTTTAAATCCATTTTTAGTTACTTGCTAACTAACTAATATAGATAGATTTTTTATCCTACAATTATGTGAATAATTTTTATCTCGAATTATAAGATTAACATGTTCTTCTTGTTTATTTTCCGAATGATAATCAGGATTTAGAATAAATTTTCAATCATAAGCATCAATATTAATTGAAATAAAAATATGATTTCAAAAGTATCTGGACACTTGAATGTAAATGAGTTTGTAGTGTCCTCCATCGGTAATGCTGGAATTCATTATGGTGATGGCCCATCTTAGCCTTGATGACAGCTTCCACTCAACTGGCAAATGTTCAATCTAGTGCTGGAAGGTATCTTGGGGAATAGCATACCTTTCTTGATGGAGTAGTGTCGGTCTGTGAGGCCAGGCCCAAAGTTGGCATTCTAAACCATCCCAAAGGTGTTCTATGCGCTTCAGGTCAGGACTCTTTGCAGGCCAGTCCGTTACAGGGATGTATTGCCGTGTAATCGCTCCGACACAGGCCATGCATTATGAACAGGTGCTAGATCATGTTGAAAGATGCAGTCGCTATCTTCAAATTGCTCTTCAACAGGAAGATGGTTCTTAAAATATCAATGTAGGCCTGTGCAGTGTTAGTGCCATGCACAACAACAAGGAGTTGAAGTCCCACTCCATGAAAAGCATGACCACACTATAACACCACCACCTCAGAATTTTACTGTTGGCACCACACATGCTGCCAGATAACATTCACCGGGCATTCTCCATTCACCATACTGACACCCTGCCATCGTATCGCCATATTGTGTACTGTGATTCGTCACCCCTCACAACTATTTTCCCTGTTCAATTGTCCAATGTTTACCCTCCTTACCCCAAGCAAAGAGTCGTTTGACATTTACCAGTGTGACGTGTGTCTTACGGGCAGCTGCTCGACCAGGAAATCCAAGTGACACCCAATCACCCGACCACGTTCGAAATCCGTGAGTTCCATGAAGCGCTCAAATCTGCTGTCTCGCGATGTCTAATGACTAATGAGGTCGCTCATATCAACCTAATAGGCAAAATGAATGTTTTTTGGTGTGCCCAGATACTTTTCATTACATAATGTATTTCCGCAGAGAGCCACATTTTGCTGTCTCACAGTGTCTAATGACTACTGAGGTTGCGGAAAAGGAGTACCTGAAATCGATTTCATTATTATTAATATTGCCCTAAGAATTTTTGATGATCTCGATTAATTGTATTTTATTTTGTTTGGAATACGTTTTTAAATTGTTTGTTGTACAGATCTCTTGATGTTCCTTTAAAAATATTTTTTATTCAATTTGTTATCATTATTATTAGGTTTTTCAACATGATTTAGAATAAGGGCATTTAAATTTTCTTTATTAAGTTTAGAATAAATTTTTATTTTTCCCATTTTAGAAATTGTTCAAAATTCTTCTATGCATTGACATATTCATTCTCTCTTCTTCTTTTCTTTTGTATTAAAGTAATCAAGAAATTCCTCTACGTCTTGGTCAGTTACATTTGAATATCGTTTATCTTTACAATACTTTTATAAGTCAGCATAACTTAATCCATGTTTTTCTTTAGAATAATTTTCTAAGTTTTGAGATAACTCAGCTTAGGAGTATATTTTTGTTTTGACTTATTTATATAGAAAGAAATACCGCTTTTTAAATATAAAACATTTATCTTTAAATTATATATAGATAGACAAGGTTTGACACACATTATTTATAAAGAGGAAACGTTAATAGAATTTATTTTTTTGAATAAATGATATTTGATTCATGGCTATAGATTAACACAATACTGGGGAGCTTATTTATAAAGAGAGTGTTTTATTAGATTTTAATATTTTATGTAATGAAAATTTAGTTTGAGGATATAGTTAAACACAATCTCAGAGAACCTATTTATAAAGAAAATAATTTATTACATTTATATTAATAAATAACTGAAATTTTCCTTAGCAAATATAGATACATTTTTAATAGGGAAACAGTGAAATTTAAATCTCGGTTGTAAATCCAAGAATTTTTATAATAATGTGCTCTTTGCATCACAATCAGCATACATATACTACTGACTTCTCTTGTGATGTTGGGTCTTATGGCCAGAGCAACAGATTCTATTTTTACTATGGCTAGGATTGTTTTCTCATGAAAGCCTCATGTTTTGGGCAGGAAAGTGCCAGCTCAGGGGCACAAATGTGCTATTGATTAGGACATTTTGGAAAAATGGTCGTTAATATGCACGGAATAGCTGACAGAATGGCGCCACATGTAGCACCCCAGTTATTGTATTCTGTTGGCGTCTGTCCCCAGAAAGCTGCCTGCGCAAAGTCCGCGTGGATGCTGTGATGGACTGCTCAACTGTTAGATTAGCTCACGTTTGCTGTCAGTGTCGGGAATTGGTGGGAAGGAATGGAATTCGCACCTATGCAGACGGAATACAGCAGTGGGAGTCTATACTAATTTATTGTAAGGTCATAATTGCTGGAAGCTTTATTTTTCAGCGACGACTGGCCGAATTATGGCATGGCGGAGCGATCGATTTCTGAGTGTGGGCAGAAGACAATTTTGAGGTTGTTGGTTCCTGGCCGTCGCCGTAGTCGGTGAGACACTTTTTCCTCCTTGCTGCAGAGCAATTTCGTTTGCAGTTTCACTTGTCCGGCCACCCAGAAAAATACTTAGATTTTTTGAAGGCACACTTCGATCGGTCTCCTAGGCAGAGCCCATCTCCATTAACGAGAGCCAACCATGAGTAGCAGCTGTGATCAGAACGCCACCTTTCTTTGTACTGTAAGTAATATAAGCAACTCCTTGTGTAGGATTTCAGTAGCTTTCTCAGCGGCCCAAAATTTCAGTTGAGGTTTCTCACTGATGACATCCGTAGAACCATTTAGCCTCCTTAGGTGATATTGTCGTGCTGCATCTAATTACCCACTTCTTCATCGATGTTATACATTTTATCTGATCTCTTTACTCCCCAATATCATTGTAGACAAGCACACTACATTCTATGCAGCATCGTTTGTACTAGGTTCTTAGCAACACTGCTGTCACATAAGGACTATTTACATGCTTGACTTACGTTAATATACATGATTGTTCCTTGTGCAAATTAATGATCAGTTTTCTGTTTCATCTCAAGAAAATAAATGTAACTGTAAATATTTAGGAAGGTGTTTATATGTTGCAGTCACACTCACCAGAACCCTTTCCCATCATAATTTTCGGAGTGGAACTTTGGTCAGTTAATTTAATGAATAAATTATACGAGAGGCTAGCCACTCCACACAGAATTTATATCAGAGCCATTATAAGGTTACAATATATACATTGTGCAGATTCAAGTTCAATTTATTTGTGTGTGATTCGCATAGATTCGTCATTCTACCCCCTACAATGTGTGTCAGTTAAGGATCCCATGATAGCAAAGAAGCCTCTTTCTCTCTCTTCCCAATTTTGTTATAAACTGTGAAAAGTAGTTCACATTTGCTTTCACTTGAACAAGACGTATGCAGAATTGCAATCTTCAGCATTTCTCTTCTTTTCATTTGCATTTCTTGAATCTGTAGTCATCCAACTGTCACAGGGAAAGTTAGTTTCAGTACGTTGAAGACAGCCTGGCAAAACAGCTTTTATGGAAAGATCTCTATAGTGCATTCGATGTTATCAGTAATTTAATTCAAGAGTTTGAAGCTTGAAAAGCTCTTAAGATTTCAGAAATTGTGATTTGCATTCATTTCCCTCACTTAAGTTAACAATTAACACCTTCACTGGGCGTTTGTGAGAAATATCAGAAACTATTACACTTGTAATAAAACTGCGATCAATGTGATCCTGTTACATGCAGCGATCGTTGAATATAGACAATGGGGAAGAAGGGCAACCATCGATCGCGATATCCGTTGTTTTATTACAGCAGATATAGATTTCATCTATTACATAGCCACCATATAACAAGAAGTGACATTAGTACAATGTGTACTGTAGTAAACTATATTGATATAGAGCTTACAGAGGCTAACATGGACTCTACTAGTCACATGTTGGTCTCTGTTACCTGTTGTTATATGATAACTACATAGTAACTGAAATCTAGATCTGTTATAAAACGACGAATCGATTGTTGTTCTTTTCTCCATTGTCTAAAACAGCTGTATTCATCGTTTTCACACAAGTCAGCAACATCAATAAATTTCTCTTGATTAATACATGTCTTCCCATTTTATTGCTAAGCTTTTTCTCTAAGCCAGCGAGTCTGTACTTTTGTAGTTTCCATGCATTTCATATATCGCCAGCTCAACAGAAACGTTTGAGTATCAGCAAGAAAAGACTTACCAGAACAGGCAAAACGCTCAGTCAGTGAGTTCAGAAATGCCGATGCCTGTTTACCTGGAGGAATCAGCATGATTGGCGTATTATGCCAAGGAGAGTCAAAGAACTTGGCAATCATCTTGAACCTCCCAAAATGGTTTATAGAAAACATTAAATATTATTGTGGCAAGTATAATTTATATATTGGCTAAAACCAATAGTATTATCTTTCATTGTTCTCATCTTAAAGCCGCAGCCAGGCTCGACCTTTGTACAGTCTTCCACATGTACTTCAATGTACGTATATTAAAAAAATCTCAAGAGCATCTTACAGAATTGAGTTCCAACTTTTGAGTCCTTAGTGAAAGAAACTGCATTGCAGATACGTAAACTCTTGCACATCTCGCTTGTTGGTGACTAGTGTCATAGTTCAGATGTGTGTGTGTGTGTGTGTGTGTGTGTGTGTATATACATATATATATATTAGAGTGGTGCACTACACTTTGTTGTACTGACCAATCTTCATGTCAATAAATTCTGATATGGTGACATAGCGAAATGACTACTAAGTATGTCAGAGTCTAAGTGCTGTCTAAAATGCATTAATTACTGTGATGTGCAGCAGATTTGCGATAAATCACCTTCTGAAATATTTTTCTTAGATGAAAGATTTCTATGTTTTTTATTTTCTGGTACAATCTTTTTTAACCTTCGTTCATAGGAAGAATAAATGTATGATTCGTAACCATTCTCTCCATAATAGTTACTAGTAGTACAGTATCATATTGTAACAAGTTTAAAGTACGCTTTATGGTTTGGGAATTTGTATAAGCTGGAGGAAATGACTCATATTAGATATAAATCTTATTTTCAGATGAAAATGTATCTATGTACAACGAACTGACTTAGAATTTTATTTAGGTAGCACTTGTTTAGCAAATATAGGGCCACACAGTCGTATACATAAGACCTATAGTATTAACACTTCGTGCTGACGATTGTCTACACATAAAGACGCTGAATTAGTGGCACTCATGTATGGAAAGTAAGTTTTTCTCCATGGACGTATTTCGGTTTTTGTAGTTGTTATTACTAGTAAGAAAAGTGTTGAAATAAATCCCTGTAATTTAACAATTTAGCTCTGAGCACCAAATGGAAACAGAGAGCGTTATAAAAAGGTGAAATAACTATCCTAGTTCAACATTGGTGGAATGTACAATATAATACTTGTTTATGACTTAAATACCATAGCCCTTCTGACAGTACATCATTACATAACCTAACGAACTCTTCATCTGATGACAAACTTAATCAGCCTTATAGGCTCAAGATCCAGAAATTAGCACCCACTGTATAAACACACTGTCAGGTTCTATTGTTACAATATTATTTAAATATCAGTAGCAGATATCCACTGCATATGCACATTGTCCGTTTCTGGTGTAGAAATACTATATAAGATCAAATAGCTCACACATACTATCAGGTTTAGACACATGCTGTTTCATTTGCCATTCATAATTTGCCACTTATCATTTAACCATTTAACCAATTATGGTTTACTGTTCTCCGTTTACTGTTTAAAAATACTGCAAGCAGTGATATAAAAGGCAACGGTTGGTTGCACTCAGTTCAAATGTTGATTCAGCATTACAGTCTATATGCTTCTAAGTTCCAATGCACAAAATATTAGATTACTCATTAAAGTTGGGAATTGAAATCCTGGTGAACTCTCTGCAGGCAACTGCATTGTTGCAAAAAATCAAGCTGAATCTAATTCTGTACTGGAAAATGTATTTGAACCCGTTTCTGAACCTATGCAGAGGTTGTGTCAGCTATTCCCAAAGCAGAAGACAAACCAGAATGAAGAAGATGAATCAAAAGGAAATAGTGTACTTAGAAAGCAGAAGGTGGAAATATTGGAGGAGGAGGTGGAGGAGGAGGAGGAGGAGGTGGAGAAGGAGGAGGAGGAGCTGGAAAAGAAGAAGAATACGATGTAGAAGATGTTGGTGATGATGATAATGAGATTGTTGTCGGAGATGAAAAAGAGGTACAAAACTAAGTTATCGCGTAGACAGGCAGTAAACGGCTATCATTTTTATTGAAACAACATTCACAACACATTATATGGCATCAGATTTGAACTGATATGAGAAGCATATTTGTTTGGTAATTCATCAGTAGATGTCTACAGTGATGATTTAACAGTACATAATGTAAGAAACCTGGGAACAATAGGATTATATAACCCACTGTATAAAATTAATCCTCCCAAAACACAAAATGAGATTGCGTTATTGCAAAATTCCGAAGGTTACCATTGCTCATGACGGGAGGTATATCTCTGACAGAAAATTAAATTACAACGGAAGCTATTGATATATGGGTATGATCAAGCCTACAACAGATAAAACTGGCGGACCATTATGGGGAGCTGATGACATACGCATATCAGCACGGGATAGAACATAGTTTCAGTTCCTTATCCAGCTGTGCATAACGTTTTGTCAGATGAGAAGATACAAATCAAGTAGCATGCACCTGAGCTTTCCTTCAGACCGTCTCCCAGACACTCACTGGAGAAGGCCAACTGTATTGACAGAAGAAGAATACACACAAAGTCCAAGAAGACGAAGATGTTAAAGCATAAGGAAAAAATGTATTTATGAAAGCACATGGTTTAGATATCAGAGACGAAAGAACAGATGAGTGTGATTACAGTGAGGAAGATGGTGAAGAAGAGGATCGTTACAGGGATAGTGATGATGATGATGATGATGACGATGAAGATAAGGATTATTGTGATGAGGAATATGACATACATGACTGTAAGTCACTGTCCAACAAATCGACAGATGATATTAAATATGTCCATTGGAACGACTTGAATGAATTTGTGGAGCGATTAGTTTACTTGCCACATCTACAAACAATATGTTATAATTCACATGAGAATGAAATACACTCCTGGAAATTGAAATAAGAACACCGTGAATTCATTGTCCCAGGAAGGGGAAACTTTATTGACACATTCCTGGGGTCAGATACATCACATGATCACACTGACAGAACCACAGGCACATAGACACAGGCAACAGAGCATGCACAATGTCGGCACTAGTACAGTGTATATCCACCTTTCGCAGCAATGCAGGCTGCTATTCTCCCATGGAGACGATCGTAGAGATGCTGGATGTAGTCCTGTGGAACGGCTTGCCATGCCATTTCCACCTGGCGCCTCAGCTGGACCAGCGTTCGTGCTGGACGTGCAGACCGCGTGAGACGACGCTTCATCCAGTCCCAAACATGCTCAATGGGGGACAGATCCGGAGATCTTGCTGGCCAGGGTAGTTGACTTACACCTTCTAGAGCACGTTGGGTGGCACGGGATACATGCGGACGTGCATTGTCCTGTTGGAACAGCAAGTTCCCTTGCCGGTCTAGGAATGGTAGAACGATGGGTTCGATGACGGTTTGGATGTACCGTGCACTATTCAGTGTCCCCTCGACGATCACCAGTGGTGTACGGCCAGTGTAGGAGATCGCTCCCCACACCATGATGCCGGGTGTTGGCCCTGTGTGCCTCGGTCGTATGCAGTCCTGATTGTGGCGCTCACCTGCACGGCGCCAAACACGCATACGACCATCATTGGCACCAAGGCAGAAGCGACTCTCATCGCTGAAGACGACACGTCTCCATTCGTCCCTCCATTCACGCCTGTCGCGACACCACTGGAGGCGGACTGCACGATGTTGGGGCGTGAGTGGAAGACGGCCTAACAGTGTGCGGGACCGTAGCCCAGCTTCATGGAGACGGTTGCGAATGGTCCTTGCCGATACCCCAGGAGCAACAGTGTCCCTAATTTGCTGGGAAGTGGCGGTGCGGTCCCCTACGGCACTGCGTAGGATCCTATGCTCTTGGCATGCATCCGTGCGTCGCTGCGGTCCGGTCCCAGGTCGACGGGCACGTGCACCTTCCGCCGACCACTGGCGACAACATCGATGTACTGTGGAGACCTCACGCCCCACGTGTTGAGCAATTCGGCGGTACGTCCACCCGGCCTCCCTCATGCCCACTATACGCCCTCGCTCAAAGTCCGTCAACTGCACATACGGTTCACGTCCACGCTGTCGCGGCATGCTACCAGTGTTAAAGACTGCGATGGAGCTCCGTATGCCACGGCAAACTGGCTGACACTGACGGCGGCGGTGCACAAATGCTGCGCAGCTAGCGCCATTCGACGGCCAACACCGCGGTTCCTGGTGTGTCCGCTGTGCCGTGCGTGTGATCATTGCTTGTACAGCCCTCTCGCAGTGTCCGGAGCAAGTATGGTGTGTCTGACACACTGGTGTCAATGTGTTCTTTTTTCCATTTCCAGGAGTGTATAATATATAGAAGAGCAAACTTGAGAGGTTTCGATTATTACTTGACGTTTACAATAACAGTCACAAACAATAAAGTGAAGGATCTGCTTTCTGAATGGGAGGTTGCGAAGGAGAACATTCTGTCAGTTGAAAGACATCCAGTATTTTCTGGAACATAGTTCTAGGAAAACAGTGCTCCCAGATATTTCAACTAAATTTGCTAAAAACAATCTTGATCACATAAATATTTTATTTAAACTAGTGACACATCTACAGACCCTGTATTCTACAAAGAGAGTAGGAAATCAGCTTAGAGGCAGCAAATCATCACAATAATAGAACGAAATAGTTATAAAATTTAATTACTACGAATCTTGACATCTTGGGTTGTCGGGTGTTCTGCCGGATATCAGCGTCGTACTTGCACGATATTTCGGTCACGTAGCTCGAGACCTTCATCAGGTGCGACCTGAGACTGCTCCTCGAGTGGACCTGGTCCAGTATTTATGCCTATGGACTTCCCCCTCCACCAACGGCTGCAGGCGCTTCCTCTGTGGTCCGCGCCCATTCCCTGTGACCTGCTGGAGGGTTGCTGCTCCGTTTTCCGTCCGCTGCGGTTCTAGGTGTTCCCTCTGCGGTCCGCGCCCACCAAACGCGCTCCTGGGGGTTTCATCTACGGTCTGGGGTACCAGGCGTTCCCCCTGCGGTCCGCGCCCGCTCACCACGACCTGTTGGAGCGTTGCCGCTCCGTTTTTCATCTGCTGCGGCTCTGGATGTTCCCTCTGCGGTCCGCGCCCACCAGTCCCACTTCTGGGTGTTCCATCTTCGGTCTGGTGCTCCTGGCAGTCCGTCAGGGACTCGTTTACCATCTCCATGTCTCTGGTTCTTCTGTTTGTGTAGTGTTGCAGCTGGCCCCGTTGCTCCTTTAACAATTCCAGAGCCGGATCCCAGGCTCTGCTTAGCTGGTACCCTGTGTCACGATTCATAAGATCGTCAGCCATTTTAATCTCAATCGATTCTCTTATGACACTGTCCCAAAATCTGGGTGTTTGTGCTAGAATCTTGGTATCCTCATACTTCATGGCATGATCTAGCTCTAGACAGTGTTCAGCAATGGCTGACTTAGTCACCTGTCTTAATCTAGTGTGCCTCTGATGTTCTTTGCACCTGATCTCCACAGTTCTTGTCGTCTGGCCAATGTCGGACATGCCACATTGACAAGGTATATTGTAAATCCCTGGTTTTCGTAACCCCAGGTCGTCTTTGACACTCCCCAGCAGTCCCCCGATCTTGTTGGATGGACAGAAAACACACTTGACATTGTGTTTACGCAGGATCCTACTGATTCTGGCAGAAATAGAGCCAGCATAGGGCAGATATGAAACCTTCCTTGCTTCTTCTTGGTCTTCTTCAGGAACCTGTGGTATAGTGGCTGGTCGGAGTGCCCTCTCAATTTGTCTGTCCATGTATCCATTCTTGGAGAAAACTGTTTTGAGACGTTCTATCTCTATGGGTAGATTCTCTTGGTCTGATAGGGCACGTGCTCTGTGGACCAAAGTCTTCAGAACCCCATTCTTCTGTGCAGGGTGGTGACAACTGCTGGCCTGCAGATATAAATCAGTGTGTGTAGGTTTTCGGTACACACTGTGGCCAATTGATCCATCTGCTTTCCTCTGGACTAGTACATCCAGAAATGACAGCTGGCCATTCTTCTCCAGTTCCATGGTGAACTTGATATTAGGGTGGCATGAGTTAAGATGTTCAAGAAACTCATTGAGCCTGTCCATCCCATGTGGCCAGATCACGAAGGTGTCGTCCACATACCTAAAGAAGCATGTGGGTTTAAATGTGGCTGTCTCCAATGCCCTCTCCTCAAAACTCTCCATAAACATGTTGGCAACCACAGGGGACAGTGGGCTGCCCATAGCTACACCTTCAGTTTGCTCGTAATATTGGTTTCTGTACAGGAAATAAGTGGATGTCAGTGTATGACTGAACAGGTCCAACAGAGCACCAGAACTGATTTATATCTGCAGGCCAGCAGTTGTCACCACCCTGCTCAGAAGAATGGGGTTCTGAAGACTTTGGTCCACAGAGCACGTGCCCTATCAGACCAAGAGAATCTACCCATAGAGATAGAACGTCTCAAAACAGTTTTCTCCAAGAATGGATACATGGACAGACAAATTGAGAGGGCACTCCGACCAGCCACTATACCACAGGTTCCTGAAGAAGACCAAGATTAAGCAAGGAAGGTGGCATATCTGCCCTATGCTGGCTCTATTTCTGCCAGAATCAGTAGGATCCTGCGTAAACACAATATCAAGTGTGTTTTCTGTCCATCCAACAAGATCGGGGGACTGCTGGGGAGTGTCAAAGACGACCTGGGGTTACGAAAACCAGGGATTTACAATATACCTTGTCAATGTGGCATGTCCGACATTGGCCAGACAACAAGAACTGTGGAGATCAGGTGCAAAGAACATCAGAGGCACACTAGATTAAGACAGGTGACTAAGTCAGCCATTGCTGAACACTGTCTAGAGCTAGATCATGCCATGAAGTACGAGGATACCAAGATTCTAGCACAAACACCCAGATTTTGGGACAGTGTCATAAGAGAATCGATTGAGATTAAAATGGCTGACGATCTTATGAATCGTGACACAGGGTACCAGCTAAGCAGAGCCTGGGATCCGGCTCTGGAATTGTTAAAGGAGCAACGGGGCCAGCTGCAACACTACACAAACAGAAGAACCAGAGACATGGAGATGGTAAACGAGTCCCTGACGGACTGCCAGGAGCACCAGACCGAAGATGGAACACCCAGAAGTGGGACTGGTGGGCGCGGACCGCAGAGGGAACATCCACAGCCGCAGCAGATGAAAAACGGAGCGGCAACGCTCCAACAGGTCGTGGTGAGCGGGCGCGGACCGCAGGGGGAACGCCTGGTACCCCAGACCGTAGATGAAACCCCCAGGAGCGCGTTTGGTGGGCGCGGACCGCAGAGGGAACACCTAGAACCGCAGCGGACGGAAAACGGAGCAGCAACGCTCCAGCAGGTCACAGGGAATGGGCGCGGACCACAGAGGAAGCGCCTGCAGCCGTTGGTGGAGGGGGAAGTCCATAGGCATAAATACTGGACCAGGTCCACTCGAAGAGCAGTCTCAGGTCGCACCTGATGAAGGTCTCGAGCTACGTGACCGAAATATCGTGCAAGTACGACGCTGATATCCGGCAGAACACCCGACAACCCAAGATGTCATTAGATCGCCGGGAAAGCCTGAAGAGTTACACTATGAATCTTATATCCATGATGGTGAAAGGAGCTGGGCTGGCTAAGCAGGCTGCTCTAGAGAGAGGCAATTGACTGATGACTGTGGCTCAGCTGCTCATGCTTAAATATTGATAGCCCTACCTCCTGCCTCCAGTATGGCGTTATTACTGGCTAATAGCCATGAATCGTCAGTACAAGTAATAACAGCTACATCTAAAATACGACGATTTGTCAATTAAAGTAAGGAACGAGAGCAGTTATTAATTTTAACCTAAAACTTAATATATATCTCACAGATAAAATATTGATAAAAACTTCGTTAGCCGGCCGAGGTGGCCGAGCGGTTCTAGGCGCATCAGTCTGGAACCGCGCGACCGCTACGGTCGCAGGTTCGAATCCTGCCTCAGGCATGGACGTGTGTAATGTCCTTAGGTTAGTTAGATTTAAGTAGTTCTAAGTTCTAGGGGACTGATGACCTCAAGAGTTAAGTCCCATAGTGCTCAGAGCCATTTGAACCATTTGAAACTTCTTTAACTACGATACTGGTCGTGTGAGCGTAGGCTGTCCTTTCCAGGTGACAGGCATCTGGCGGGACACCAGCTTGGTAACCATGGATTCGATATGTCACTCGTACATCAATTCCTCTGAAGGCCAAAGATGCTGTGAAGCTGGCTGGCACAAAGACGCCATCCAGTAACTATGGAGGCGATGTAAGAGTCAACCGTACATCTACCATTCCTGAAACTGAAAGATAACAATCAAATATGCAGCAGAAATTCACTTATGCACAGCAAACTGTATACGGCCTTGGTCATGAAATGTGCATAATTAAATCGTTAAAACGAAATAAAGTTCAAATACAGGTCACATTGCCAGTGACGGAGATGCGTGTACAAACAACATATACTAACGTTGGCTGCCCTGTATAGGTGACAGACAAATGGTGAGATGCCAGGTTGGTAACTATGGAAACGACAATTTATATCAACTTCTCTATCGACCAAAGATGTTTTGAAGGCTGCCTAGTGCGAAGAACTCCATGCAATAATCATGGAGACTACTGGAAAATCGAACATACATCTCTCATACGTGAAATTAAAAGATAACACCGTAATATGTAGCCAGAGTGAATTTATTCGCATGAAATTATGAGCTGGCTCTATCAAAAAATGTACATCGTTAAAATCAAACAAAATTAAAATACAGGGTACATGGACAGTAAATGAGATGCGTTTAAAATCAACATAATAACGTCAGTTATTACATAAACGACCAGTATCATTGTTAACGAAGTTTTCATCAATATTTTAATTGTTATACATGTAGTCTTAGGTTAACATGAGTAACTGTTCTTGTTTTTTACATTGGTGGCCGTTATAAATGACCTAACTTGTATGAAATGCTTACAGTTCTAGTAATAACCCACCAGAGCACATCTGGGGGATTATTACTACAATGATATGTATTTTATAAAACGCTTGGGGCTGAATAACAGCATACACAAGAAATAACCAATAGTCTAACTGTTTTCCAGTTTACTTATTATGTTTATGACTTGCTTCTCTTACAAATCTTGGAATGGTATGTGTTCATGTACTACGATCATAATACCTGTTTGATTACTTTTAACTTCACAAAAAGTGTTGCATTGCAGTTCAAAGTCACTTCATTCTCAAAAATATCTGGAAACTTTCGGTAGAGATTAAATAGCAAGTAGGTTAGTTATCATGTAAATTACCTTTGTACAACTATTATATACACTTAAGATGGTACAGTTCACTCCTATGTGTGTTACAGGTGACCCACACCTGGGTTCAAATGTAAGACACCAAAAGTTTATGTTTAGGTTTCAGTACATCATAAAATAACATAGAAGTGGTAAAAATAAAAATATGTTCATAATTGAAAGAAAACGAGGGCTTCATTGAATAAATTTCGTAAATTTTCTATCACAAGTGTATTTTTAATTACCAAAAATTAAATCTTGTTGCAACTGACCAGGGGCTTTCCTAAATGTTTCTCTTCCTGCCGAGCAAGGACATTATTTTATCCGCTATGTACATTTACTGTAGTGGCAGCCAAGATGTCGAAGACAGTTGATATTGACCATCTGTGCAGGCAGTTAGTGATGACACATGACAGAATTTTATATGATTTCAGGTTAGACTGGCCCCATAGCTGCGTGCCCACAAGGTCCCCGCAGCATTCATTTACAATCAGACTGCACCCCAAACGTAATGGAACTGAGATAAATGATTAAAATCGAACAGATAACTGCGATGCGCAGCATCACGATGATACAAGACTCGAGAAAGTGTTAGAAGAGTGCGAGTCACCGTCTGAAACTTAAAATTCAGCAACCACATTGCCAACTGGAACGTCTGTGATGGACTAACAACGAGTGACCATAGACTCACCATTACACAATTACAAACGCATTTAATGACTCATACGCTACCATCCCGCGCGAGCTGCTATATAACCTACACAAGGCGAATTTGACACCCTTAAAGACAGAATTAAAGATACAACCACTGCAAGGAACTGGGATTGATGTTGATACCTAAGGGGACGAATTGGTGCAAGCGTCGCAGACGGTGCTACAAAAGGAGATCCAAATATATTTAGAAGTAAAAAGGGTTTGAAGTTCCTGGGAGTTCCATCCTGTAGCCCTTAAGACGCAAACCAAGGCCGGTGACGATGTACTACCAAAGATCCTTCATCGGAACGCAACTACAAAGATGGCTGAGTTCCTATCAAACGATCAAACAACAATATAAAGAATTATTGCAACGAAACAAGAGCAGAAAAATGGGATGTGTACATTAAGGAGCAAATGGTAACAAATGTTAAGGGTTTTCCATAAAAAATTTGCAACAAAGAAGGTTCGATCACGCAATATATTATCAACCCCCAGATGATCCGACGCCACGATGACGACGGACTGGGAGACATAAGCGCAGTACCTTCTAAGAACTTTCTTGCTGGACGATACAACGATGGAAGACACAAAGTACCATCAGCATCTACACTATGAGTTAGTAGAACAGCATGTGTTTAACAGGGTTGTGATTCCATTTGTACAGAAAGATGGGGGACTGCTAATTATGAAGTTATAGAAGAAGGAAATAACAGGATAATCCTGTAGTCCTAGTCTTTTCCTGGTTGTAAGTTTGAGAGCTACTTTCGAAGTCACACACCACTTTGATGGAAATCACCTTGGTTTGATGAAGATTCTTGTTGTCAGTCAAACATTAAAAAGAACAAGACATCTGGTAAGATCAGGCTTATTTATATTCAGTGCAGAGGTATAATTTGCATGTAAGGATAGCTGGTTAGCATCATTCTGCACTTAGGTACTCCATCGCATGTTTATGTACAGTGGAACAGGTGCAAGTAGGTGGGGAATTGATAATTGGACAGAAGCTACTAACTGCATCATTGATATCCTTATTCAATTCAGTGCAGTCACAAATTCATTGCTGTTAACTGTTAACGGAGTGTAAGAGTACTATTTGCGCTGATTATCGTGGATTAGGTATCCCAAAGAGATTGTCTTGGTTTTTAAGGATAAGTGTAGTTTGGACTACTGGTAAGAGGCTATAACAAGGTTTAGATGCCTTTAAAGGTCAATATATTCCTTGTTACAATCACGACTTGTGAACTCATTTCTCAGAAACGCATTAACGTTTATACCTACCTTATTTAAATGTGCCCAGCCAGTTTTGTTTATTCTGTAATTCCCAAATGTGCTGCCATTAGGAGCTGTGGTTCACAGTACCTTTCAAGCAGTAGCTTCTGAGCTGTAGACAGAAGTGGCTGTTGTTCAGTAAGTGATTTATGAGTTTTATTCAATTAGTGGGGCGTGGGGTCCGTGTGACCCCACAATACTGTTAGTGAAACTTTTTTATTAAAAATAATTGATATTGTCTCACACAAAAATGGCATGTTCACAGTGACAGTCGAGGTATTTTAATGATCCCAGTTTTCTCGAATGGCTGGAAGGTGCTATCAGCGTTGTGGAGGTGACCAGGACTTTGATCCAGATTTGGGAAGTGATCATGATTTGAATTTGGAGTTAGATTATGGGACTGATGACAATCAGGAATATGAAGCGGATTCAGGAATTTCTTTGGAAAATTTGGAACAAGCATGCGATGTGCAGGAAAATGTTTCATCTAAGCTCATGACAGCTCAGAATTATTTTGGAAAAAATAGGTTCAAGTGGTGTTCCACTCCATCTGCCATAAATATACGAACCTGTTCCTACAGTACAATTGTCCATTTACCAGGAGTTATAGGCCCTGCTAAACACGTTGGAGAAAGTTGGTCTGAGCTAGCTGCCCGGTCTTGTAATTTTGTAAATGGCTTTTTAGATGAAATATTATTATGCTCAAATAAAAAAATGAAAGCCATAAGAAATAAATTTACAGATAACAGTTATTAGGTAGTAGATATTAATATTGTGGAGTTGAAAGCATTCATTGGCCTTCTCTTTTTCACGGCTATTTTCAAATAAGATGACGAAGATTTGAACTCAATACTTGCAAGTGATGGGACTGGCTGAGAAATTTATAGATGCAGTATGTCAGAGAAAAGATTTGCAATAATTTTAGCTGCCCTCCGTTTCGACGATTCAATTACTGGACAAAAGTGTACAAAAACAGACCCCACCGCAGCAATTTCTCATATATTTAATCTATTTCTAAAAAAATTGTAAGGAAAATTAATCTATTAGTGACGAAACATGCATCGATGAAATGCTTATTGGCTTTCGAGGCAGGTGTAAATTTAGAATGCATATTCCAAATAAGCCATGAAAATATGGTACAAAAATTCTTCCAATCAATGGTGCAAAAATTTATTATTTTTGGGATGTATACATTTATGCTGATAAAGGAAGTGATAGTAACACTTTGTCAGAAGAAGAGAAGAAATCGCCAAAACCAATGCAGGCTGTCCTTAGATTGACAAAATCAATCGAAGGAACCAACCACAATATCACGGCTGACAACTGGTTCCCATCCATTGAAGTTGTGAGGGACTTGAGGAAAAGGGGCCTTACTTATATTGGGACATTGAAGAAAAGCAAAATAAGAAATCCCAAAGAATTTTCTTCGCTCAAAAAGAAGGAAATGAGGAAAATCAGTTTTAGACTTTGGGGAAAATTTTACTTTAGTATCCTATGTCCCCAAACCAAGAGAGGCAGTGGTTTTAGTTTCCTCGATGCATCGCAGTACTGTAGTTAATGACGAAACTGGAAATCCTGAAATAACACATTATTATAATGCCACGAAAGGAGGAATCGATGCTCTTGACGAAAAATGCGCGGTATACTCCACAAACAGAAGAAGCAGAAGGTAGCCCTTACTGCTTTTTACTCAATGTCGAATTTTTTTTCTGTAAATTCAAATGTGATTTATTCATCATTGCCGGAAAATAGACAATTACGAAGGCCTGACTTAATTATAAATTTCTCGTGACACCTGGTTGAACGGCAACTTCAGAGGAGGGTCCTCAATTTGCACATTCCTCTTGATCTGAGGCTAGGTTAGTAAATTACCAAATCCCAATGCCCTCAGCTGTACCTGGTAAAAGAATAAGGTGTGGGAAGTGCCCAAGGAGCAGGCGTAAGAAAACAAAGGTTTACTGTGCTCATTGCAGTACATCAGTAAGCGTGAATGGTGCCAAGAGTGTCTGTGAAGACTAGCTGAAATATTGTTTGCGATTTGTATAATATTTTTGTCCAGTTTTTTAATGTTCCTCATATAGTAAGTAGCAGAAATCAGTCACTATTTTTTATGATTTGTCATGTGCTGGTGTCTTAATTTTAATATTTAATATTCTGTAATTTTCATTTTTTCAGTTTTGCCGGACGATACTACGATGGAAGACACAGAGTACCATCAGCATCTTCGTTATGAGTTAGTTAAACAGCATATGATTAACAGTGTTGTGATTCCATTTGTACAGATGATGACTGGTAATAATGAAGTTAAAGAAGGAGGAAATACCAGGGCCTGATAGAATGCCGGGAGAAATGTTGAATCAACTAGTGGACCGAATTGTGTCATATATAACATTGTTACTAAACGAATGTTTTTTGCAGTGTCGTGTGCCCAGAATATGAATAATCTTGGCTACCATTACACTAAAAAATGGGGATGACAAAGACCCGATACAACTGAAATCTTACAGGCCAATTTGTTTGGTAAATACTCCAACCAAAGCAGAGGACCAACATCTGTGCCACCACTTGAGGTACCATAAGCAGGCAGTAGGCATGAGCACCCTGAACTACTCTTTCAAGAAGGGGATATCCACTGGGGATGCGATTAATCACGCAATGAATATTGTTAACACTTAAGACGACAAGTATAATATAAGCGCAGTACTTGATGTAGGTGGATCGTCTTGTAATTTGTGGTGGTCTGTCCCTGTCCCGGGTGGCTAACATTCTAAGGGAATTACTGCAAAGAATGAGGTGCAGTTAGAATGCCCTAGAAAGACAACTGTGAAATACGTCACCAAAGAATGCCTCTGTTTGAGGACCAGATTTCTGGAATGTGGCATAGAGCCATTACCGAACCAGCGTCAGAGTATAGCAAACAATACATGGTGCATCGCCCACGTCGAAGATCTACTAATTGTAGTACCTACTAACAAAAGGGCTAAATTAGAGAAAAACAATACGGTAGTTCTTGAAAGACTAAGAAACTAGTGCGTAGAAAACAAACTAACGATAGCGAGGCAAAAAAACGGTTTATATGTTACTAAAAGGAACAGTATCAAGAAAGAGAAATCCCACAAGGAGAGTAAATGACGAACGTGTGAAAAGAAGAAGTATATAAGTACCCTGAAATTACCGTAGACGAAATGCAAAACTGTCAAGCACACATAGAAATCGCCTGCCAGACATTCATTAAATTTCTAAATAAAATTGCTACAACTGCGCAAACAAGTTTTCAGCAGCCATTAAGTGCAGTAAGAACGGACCGAAAATCAGTCTTCCTCACTATTGTTGGCTGCGGGTCGTGTGTTTGGGCTCATAGAGCCAAAAAGGTAAGGACAGCACAGGCTCTACGGCGAGCAGAGAGAAGTGCACTCCTACACCTGACTGGCACATATAGAACAACACCGACTGAGGATCTGCTGGTTGTATTAGACTTGCTGCCTCTAAACCTAAACAGTAAGAAAGAGAGATGCACAATACGGGCTCAAAAAGCAGGAATATGATAAGGTAAAAAAGATGATGGGCACAAAATCCACATCAAAAAAGTGAATAATGCAACCAGTGATAGAGAAAGGGAAGAAATCTATGACAGGGCAGAAACAGGGAGAAGAACCTCCCGGTTTCTTCCTGATATAAAAGAAAGAACAAGAGTAACACACTTCCTTCCGACCAAGGGATTTATACACTACCTGTCGGGACATGGTCCGTGTACCAGCCACATACTAAAAATACTACAGTGCACTATAGACACTTACAAACGTGGAGAATCGGCGCCCAGGATCACATCGTCTGAGAATGTGCCATCAGAGAAGATGTTACAGACCAGAGCACGAACGCTTTTCGAAATGCAACAATTTTTGATATAATAAGGAATGGAGAACTGTAGTGGAAGATGAACGGGCTGACAGCTAAAATATCAGCTTACGAACTGCAGGCCTACATGGCTGACAGTGAGAGATCACCAACAAAAGGCCATACATCATGGTAAGAACACGCGTCGCAGTAGAACACCCGGCTACAATAACCTTCTGGAATGTTGTAAATGAAGATTTTAAGGATAAATCTAGAGTTAAATATTTCTTAATACTTGCCAACTTTAAAATAATTCTGAGCCTGTTTGCGAACCAAGAGAAAGATCTGCTCCAACCATGGTGTAGAGCTATAAAACAAGCCACGTGCGTCTCTAAAAGCTTGTGGGAGTACAAGCTGTAGGGGGAGATTAGAGCGGCAGTTTCCCGCCGTAGAGCACGTAACTGGCGGTTGCTATGGGACATGGGACAATGGTGAGCGGCTAGCGTTACGCGGCCTTAGAAAAACCCGACGCTAGGCAGGGGCGCGTATGGCCGTGATTTGGCGCTTGGAGAAGTTTATATGCCACAGACAAATTGATAAAATCAGAACTAAGAATGGCACGGAGGTGTGAGTTGGCACACGGATAGAAAAATATGTAAAGCTAAATTATCTAGACGTGCCACAAAAATATATAATAGTTGAAAAGCTACTGTTGTCTTAAAAACTGTAAAAGTTCAAAAGCTAATATCTCGGCAATGCTTTGGCCGATTGATATGAACAAAGTGTCTAAGGATGCGGTTAGTAGAGCGGCATCGAGCAATCATAACCGATTTAGACGAATATGTACCATTTTAAATGAAAGGTCGGAAATAGGGATTCGTCTGAGAGAAACTGTGTTTGGGGCAATAAATAAATTTAAAGAGACGAAACTAGCGTCAGCATTCTAAAGTTTAGAGAGGTAGATGAGTAATTAAGTATCTATTTTTATTTGTTTATTTATGTTTAGTATTAAAAATCCGAGAAAATCAAAATCACGCCACAGGAACATTATTTGTAAAAAAAAAAAAAAAAAAAAACGGTGGCATATACGGTAAATTGGACTTTACGTTGTTATTGCTCGGAAAAATTCCATATTTTTCAATATATCATATGCATTTTTATGTCTGGTTTTAGAATATTCGTAATTTTTGTCAAACATTGATTTGCGTTAGGCAGCTGTTTCGAGGGTTGGATAGGGCGGGCATCTTTGGTCTATGAGGACTGTTGAGTTTCAGCGAGGCTAAGAGCCGGAAGTGCCGCGCATCTGGGTGCATTAGTGGGTTGCTAGCCACTTTCGGGGACAAGCATGTATGTAGCGACGTTCGAAAGCGATCAAGTGGAGGGCAATATAGTGGTTTAGGACAGCAGACAAGAGTGTATTTTGTGAATTGTGAACAGACTGTCGAGTGCCGTGATCGCGACATATGAATTTTATAGTGGAGCGTTGTGGCATCAGTTGTTAAAGGCCGCCCTTACGTAAAAGCCCCTCAGAGTTCATTTTGAGTGTTTAGTGAATATATTGAAGAAAAATAAACTACTTGTTCAAATTGTAAATCAAAGTGAGTGACTCAACATTTTAAATTTCACTGCAATACGTGCCTGCATTGTTTTGTTTTATTTTATTTCAGCTTCAAAAATTGAGTTTACGTCAGGTGTGAGCTGGCACCCTATGACGAAAACGTAACCAAACATTGAGACCGGCCACATTTCTGGGCCACTGAATTAACCTGAGTGTTCCATAGCAAGTGGGGGCTCGAGCCAAACTATTCAAACCTCAGTGTGTAGTGCCCAGTACCGTCGTAAGGTAGTCTTTCGTAGAAATTCCATTGGGCTTCACTGCTCGCCGTTGACTATTAAAAAGGATTTCCACAAGGACCGCCAACTTACAATTCTCAGCAAGGTAAGCTCTTACTAGTGATGCAAACCGTGTATCTGTGAGAGTACAAGCGCCATTTTCAAGGTCACGATGTAACCAGATACGCCTCCCACACCTCTAAAGTAAACGGGTGTGGTAAAGTCAGGGTCATAGTGTAATCTGTTATCCGGCGCACGCCTTAAGGGCTGTTGCGTGCGGTATATTCAAAGTCACGATGTTACCTGAGATTCTAAGACTCTATTATGTTTAAAGATAACCCCCTCCACGAACGCCTCTAGGGCATTTGAATGACAACGAAATGGTGCAAAAAGACGTTCACCCAATCACTGTGTAAACAGGAGCACCAAACTCAAGTTCAGCCTCGACCATTACTGTAGGCCACTTGTATGGTCTTCGATTCTCCCCTTCGCTTTCTTTTCCTCCCTCTTCTCTCACTAATCCAGGTGTGTAAGTGTCATAGTTCGAGCTATGTACACCGTACTGAATAGCCAGTAGCAGAGATCAGCTGCAGCCGAACTGGAAATATAATTTGATTTCGTGCAATCACCGTTTTTTTGGTCTATTATAATATATAATAATGTATGAAAATTCCCTCAAACCATGTTAAAATTTTAATGGGTGATTTTAATGCTCAATTTGGTAAAGAGAAAAAAATGTAATAAAACGGTGGGTGGATTTCTTGCGTATAAATGGACAAACCAAAATGGCCAAACAATTGTTGAAACACGCGAAAATTTTAACCTTAAAATCATGTCAACACTTTATAAAAAGAACCCTTCTATACAAAAATCTTGGTGGGCACCAATACATTTATTGTGGAATTTCAAATCGATCGCGTAGCAATTTCATACCCTACCTACAAAGAAATTTCAAATGTCCTAGTTAGGAAAGGGGCTAATATTGATTCTGACCATTATTTAACACGAATAAAAGTAAAATTTCAGCCTAAAAAACTCTTCAAAACAAAAAATGTTATCCCCAAATTTGACACTGGTAAAGTAACTCCAAGTCTAACAAGTGAACTTGACAAAAAACAATCCAACAGTTGCAAAGCCTAAAAGGAAAGTTCATCAGAACTGCACAACATTTCATTCCGCTTCGAAAGAAACAAAAACACCCTTGGTGGAACGCGGATTGTCAAACAGCAGTTAAGTCCAGGCATGAGGCATTCAAAAATTGGAATAGTAACAAAACTGAAAAAAGTACAACTGTGAGAAAAGAAACATCTAAATTAATCCGACAGATTAAAAGAAACTATGGAAATCGGAAATGATTTTAAAAAATACAATACAAGAAACTTTCATAAAACATTCAAAACAAAACTAACAGGTTACCAACCTGAAAGTCATTGCTTCAAAAATGAAAATAGCAGTGTGGCTCTTAACAAACAAAAAGGAAAATTTTAAGGTAATTGCTGATTATTTTGAAAAACTATTGAACTGTCCAGAACCAGCGAATAAATTCCAACCACAGAAAACTAATAACACCAACACTAACTCTAAAGCACTTGCCGAAATCGAAATAAGTAAACAAATTAAGAGACGTGAAAACAATAAAGCATCCGAATAAGACGGTATAATCGCAGCAGTACTAAAATCAGCTGGCCCTACCACTATAAAGGAGATCACTCAACTAATAAGACATATATGCCAAACTGGGAAAATATCTGAGGACTGGAAAACTGCCCTAATTCATCCATTGCATAAAAAAGGGGATATAGCCGGCCGCGGTGGTCTAGCGGTTCTAGGCGCTCAGTCCGGAACCGCGTGACTGCTACGGTCACAGGTTAGAATCCTGCCTCGGGCATGGATGTGTGTGATGTCCTTAGGTTAGTTAGTTTTAAGTAGCTCTAACCTCTAGGGGACTGATGACCACAGCTGTTCAGTCCCATAGTGCTCAGAGCTATTTGAATTTGAAAAAGGGGACAGAACTGATGTAAATAATTACTGAGGAATCTCTCTTCTCCCAGTCACATACAAAATTCTCTCGCAGTGTTTACTTGATTGAGCCCAAGAACAGCTAGAACCTAAAATCGGAGAATACCAAGCGGGCTTTAAACCAAACAGATCCTGTCCGGAACAAATTCTTCCCTTAAAACTAATCCTCAGACATCAAAGGATTTCTAGTAACAATATTACATGTAGATTTGTGGTTTTTAAACAGGCTTACGACTCAGTTGATCATGAATCTTCTGTTATCCAAACTTTAAAGGAGCAAGGGCTAGGTTATAAAAGTCTAACACTGATTAAAGAAAAATTTAACGGACGCTAGACCTAAAGTGAAATTCATGGGAGAGATTTCTGAATCATTTGAAATAAAGACTGGAGTTAGACAGGGACATGGACTGTCTCCCTTCACTGTTTAAATGTATTTCGGAAAAGGTAATTACAGAATGGCGACTGCGAAAGTAGATTCAAAATACAGGCCAATCAATCAAGTTAGGTACAAGTGATTTAGAGTAGATCGCCTCGCCTTAGCAGATGATCTTGCAATTTTAACTAGGACTATCACCACAGCTCAAAAACACATTGAAATTCCTAAAGAATTGTCGGAAAAGGTAAGACTACAAATATCTTTCGAAAACACGGAATACATGACATGCAACAAACAAGCATCAAAGTTTTTGAACACGAAATATGGAAAAATAAAAAGGGTATCTCTGTTTAAATACTTGGGGAAAGTCATACAAGAAAACGGTCTGGAAAAAGCTGCAAATGAAGTTAGACATCAAAAGATAGCAACTGCATTCAGATTAACACAAAATCTTTGTAGTAAAAAATCACTTTCTAAATTCAGTAAACTTAGACATGACAGCACTGTAATGAAACCTGAATGTCTTTATGGAGCAGAAACTTTAATTTTAAATAGGAAGAGGGATACTGAAGAAATTCAAAAGAAAGAAAGTAAGATTATTAAGAAAATATTAGGCCCCAAAATTACTGATAGAGAAAGTTATAGGCTGAGAAGGAATAAGGAAATAGAACACTACACAGACATACACGGTGACATGAGAAAATGAAGACTTAAATTTTATAGGCACATTACAAGAATGGCACCAACTAGGCTTACAAGATAAATACTAGAATTCTACGAAAACAGAAGTATGGCAAAAACTGAGCCAAAGAAACGGATTGCTGCGATTGAGGTGGATCTTAAAGCAGCCGGTATAACTCAGGAAGACCTTACAGATAGGAAACCTTCAGACAAAAGATATTTGATTGGAAAGTTGGTCAGAGGGAAATTAGAAAACGGACTGGAACACCGTGGTCATATGAAATAAAGAGACTTCATTCTGGAAGGATGAAACAAATTTGGGTACAAAGGAAGTCCAACCATCATATGTGACATTGATGGTTTCTACTGGACCCATACGTGAATAATAATAATAGTATGATAGCAAATTAATTTCTGGATTATTCGCAATCCTTACATGTAATATTTTCTTTGCTAACAAAGTCTTTTTGTAGTACATATTTACTTGGTAATAATATTCTGTAGTTTAATAATGAATGGAACGGTATACATATGTAGACAGACACATTTTTTATACTACCAACTAGTAATTTCTTGCACAGAAATATCTTAAATATGAGTACGAAGATGTTGTACATTATTAATAGAATGTGAAAAATACCATCATCCAAAAATAATTACACTTTACACTAATTTAAGAATTAAGGAGTGTTTCTCTCTTAGGGTAGTTTTTAGTTCCATGAATAGATCCATTGCATTCATCTTTGCAAAAGAGAACTATAAAATTTGAGGAGATCTTTACTGTTTCATTACGTATGTATGTATGATAACTTAGTTTAATGATAAAAGTACGTGGCCCTTATAGTGATAGCGCAATCACACTGATGTACTCTGTTGACTCCTGATCTAGTTTAATCATGCAATACATTTTGTAATGAAATCAGATCAGTCTTCTGTTTATATCATTATGTCCCATTACTTAATCAGGTGTTAGGGGTTCTGCCCGAAAGGAAATCAAACAAAACGGTTTTTTTTAAGCATTTTACACTGAATCTGTAACTTCATTAGGACCTTTCGTTGGTCACATCATTTAAAAACTCCCAGTTTCATGTTAGATAGCAGTTTTCAAGGGTAAACGTATAATAACTACATGCACGTCGTAAATAAC